>NC_043957.1:30148677-30448677 GCF_902148855.1 Sphaeramia orbicularis
CAAAGCATCAAAAATCAACTTATGCTGATATTCATGATTTGTTAAACATCCTATCAGCACCATTTTATCACCAAAACTGATCTAGTGATGAAGCTACGGATTGTAACCAAGTGAATGCTCACACTCCCCGACAGCGAAAACAAAACACTTTAGTTTATTGTTAGAGTCATGTTTGTTTTTTCTCCATTCTGGATGTTTTTGTTAAGGGGGCAATAATGCACCTTCACACTGGATTCAACCAGTTCAGTCAAAAGTTGTTGAAACATGGTAGTACAACATAATGGACATGGAATGAAAATGTAATTATCACTATTCTCTTTAGCTATTTAGATGTTCTTAAATCCTCCAATTCAACCATTATTGGGTCAAAGATTATTTTTCAACTTGTGTAATGTTTTTTCAGCGTCAGCAAACTATTGTTATTAAATATATATACATATAATATATCTGCCTTCTAAAAGTTCTTTGTCAGTTGACCTCATATGCGATTTGTAGTAAATGGACCTAAAAGATGCAAAACCCCTGGTACGATGTTGACTAAACAGCTTCGGATTTTTAAGACTGACCCTGGGTTGCAGCCCCTGTGCGTCTGTCTCTTGCCCTGTGTCACCGTAAACACACAAACTTGTACACACACTCCTGCCACATCACCCCACTCCTCCAGTACCCTCGTGGGCTCTGAGGCTGCCCCGTTGTCATGACGACAGGCTCATCAGCATTCAGTTGTGGTTGTTGGATGGTCAGGGCCCGAGCAGAGGGGCATATTGTTAAAGTTTGTCCTGCTGGCGACTCACACTCCTTTCCCACATACACACACTCCCTCTCACTTTCTTTTTGTTATGCTTTGGTCTCTTTTCTGTCTTTCTTCTCTTTTTTGGATTTTTTTTTTTTTTTTGTAATCTGGCTTTGCTCCATTTTAAACAAGTCTGGTGGATCCTTTTGTTGACATTTTTGTCCTGATTAGCAGCAGTAAAACTATTCATCTGGGCTTGGGCAACTGCTATGTTTTTTTTAAACCCGTTAAGTCATGTAATGGCAATCAGTATAAATGTAATATTTGTATACAGTAAATTTACAGCATTATATATGCTTTGTCTCTATTTTTAAGTGTAAGTCATGATGTGTCGGAACAAAAGTGGGAATGTATGAAGGCCTGATTGTTAAGGCTGTATTATCTTATGTATAAGATCGGTGTTAACATGAATAAAATGGTGAAAGAAACAGATGGGTTTGTGTCATCATTGTACCATAGTCTTTATCAGGTGGTTCTAGAGTGGCACTGTTTGTTTGTTTTTTGTTTTTTTTCCTGAGGGTACGGAGATATCTGACTGACTGAGCAGAGTGTGTAGAACATGCAAAATTACAATCCCTACTTCTTTTGGGATGAGTTGGAGTTTTTATGTTTGATATGGCAAAAAAATTGACCAGTAATCTGTATGTGTCCTTTGAAAACCAAGCAAACACTGAAATTGCAGCACAGTTCACAACAATGACAATATGACTCCTTGGGCATCTACGGTAACTAAGTGTCCCAGTTTGTAAGGACCTGCACAAGATTATCTTCTGTCCTTCATCCCACATAGAGATGATGTTACTCATTTTGAGTTTCAAGAGATTAAACTCATACTTCCATTCAAAAACATTAACTGCAGAAAATCTGGAGAAGGAAATGTGAATTTATACACATTTATATCCATGAATATTAATGTCTGTGTGATGAATGTCCTGGTTATAGATGATTAGTTACTCTGTTAAAATGTATTACCCTCTTTTCCATTACTTCATCTATATAATGACTCTTACTACATTTGATTACTTTTCTGACAAATTGAAACTGGATTGAGAAGCTGGAGAGCCCTAAAAAAAAAAAAAAAAAAAAAAAAAAATCAAAGAACTCTAAAGTAATATTAGGGACCTTTTCTGACACTGCAAGGAAAATATGATTATGTTCTCTTCATTGTGGTTTCATGTTATGAAATCTGATTTCTCATTCAACTTTTTTAAAATTCTTTTTTATGTTTACAATAAGCTTTATTCACCAAATATGTAAGCACATAAAAGGTCAGCAGTTGATGTCTCACTAGATAAATATAAATTAAGGTCTTATATCAGATATGTATATATATATAAAAAAAAAAAAAAATACAACCACCAAAAAGCAAATACCAGAGGCAAATCAACAGAAAACAACCAAAACAATAACTGGAATGTTTCCTATTATACAGAAGAAATACCTTATAGAAATGTAGTGTTTTGCTTAATATAATTTTAGTTTTATTTACACATCCAAAAAGGAGTGGGAAGATGTGATCGCTTCTTTAATCCCACTAAAATGTAATTAAAAGTAGAGGAAGAAAAACTATATATACATGAAATCAGAGGTATCTGTTTCAGCAGAAGGAAGCAAAACAATGCCAGGTAGTTTAAAGAGGCAAAATGGACTTGATGAAGCTTTTTACACTGAAACAAAGAGAAAACTTATAGGCTGTCATTATTTATAGGTTATTGTGATAGTATTTTACTGGTCCCACTCACTTGAGATTGAAATGGGCTGTGTGTGGCCCCTGAACTAAAACGAGTTTGACACCTTTGATTATTAACCCATAAAGACCCAGACATCCACTGTCGACCAAAAGCATCTACTGATCTAAACTGTTGATCCACTAATCCTATCAATACATGTCAATAGTTAATGTAAAATACAGTTTGTCATCTTCTCATGGACATTAGATATGACCCATTTGGACGTTCAGAGGCTCCGTAGTGAACATGAAAACACTGTCATCTTCTACAACATAGGTGTCAAACATGCGGCCCGGGGGCCAAATCCGGCCCACCAAAGGGCCCAATCCGCAGGATGAATTTGTGAAATGCAAAAATTACACTGAAGATAATAATTAATGGTGTCAAAATCATTTTAATTCAGGTTCCACATACAGACGCATACACTCTAATTAGATTTCAAGTGGGTCAGAACAAGTAAAATCTTATCATAATAACCGGTAAATAATTACAACCCCAAATTCTCTCTTTGTGTTTTTTTGGTGTAAAAAAGTAAAATTACATCAAAGTGTTTACATTACCAAACTATACTTTTACAAAAAAATGTGAATAACCTGAACAAATATGAACAAATGGAAATGTCTGAAGAAAAGTAAATGCAATTTTACCAGTATTCTGCTTGTTACTAAATGTTTTATGCAATTGTAACACATGTGTAAATGATAAACTGATAAACTGAGCCACAATGTTAAAATTGCATTTATTTTTCTTAAGACAATTCAAGTTGTTCATGTTATTCAGATTTTTAAGGAAATTTTGTAGATGTAAACCTGATCATAATATAATTTTACTTTTTTCACTGTTATTATTTTACTGTTCTGGCCCACTTGAGATCAAATTGGGCTGAATGTGGCCCCTGAACTAAAATAAGTTTGACACCCCTGCTCTACAACATTGATTCACCAGTAAAACCCATGGAGTTTGATTAATGACAGTGGATGGAGACACTTGGTTTATACCCAGTTAATGCTATATTTTACTAGAAAAAGTCATCTTTTTTTTTTCATTTTTTTCTGTTTTGATATAACCTTTGCCTTTACTCTGAGCTTTTATGAAAATCTTCATTATCAGTCAAACATAGGAAATAGATGATTTTCACAGGAAAAAATGCAAAATTCAGAGTATAATATTGTGGTAAATGGTGATAAATCACTAAGGAAAGGTTAAATAAAGAGAAAAATTCATTTGGGAACTGCCACAAAAGTCATACTGGGTCCTTTTGGGTTAATATTTTCTGTGTAACTTTTACATTTCATTCATTCATCCAACAGACTGGAGTGGATCCTATGGACGGGCCAGTTTGACCCACGGGCCGAGGGGTGTTTGACACCCCTTTAGTAGAGCTTGAAAATTAAAACCTAAATTTAAGATGTCTTGAGAGTCTTTGGCATTTGGATGTTGTATCTAAATGTATTTCCCATAAAGCCACATTTGTTTTGTTGGGGTGTGTGTGCTTCATTTGTCTTGGCTGGAACAATAACCCAGAACAGGAGCAGACAGATGTTTTCTCTCTGTTGTTGGAGGGGGAGCGTTGCTGTTATGCTAATACGTCGTCTTTGAATGTGAAATTTACCCCCTTGACAAAAGGGGGTTAGGGATGGGAGAGGGGGGATGGGACACAGATACACAGCGGAGGGGTGTATTGGAAAAATTGGACACCCGGCGAAGAGTCGGGTGGGCGTGGCCAGGGAGACGGGGCTTCCTGCTCGGCTGGACACGTGGTTCCGTGTCCGCCTGCCTGCCTGTCTGTCAGCGTGTGAAGGTTTCCAGCCCTTCTTCTCTCACTCCTTTCCCTTTTATCCTCCTGTGCCACACACCAGACCTTCACCTCTTCCTACTCCTCCTCCCTCTTCCAGCTACACTTTTCCTTCTTGCTTTGTGTGTGTGTGTGTGTGTGTGTTTTTCCTCCGGACCGCCGACAGCCAGGCCGCGGTCACTTCAACGAGTGTGTGTCACTGTTGGTGTGAAAGCGTGTGTGAGTGAGAGAGAGAGAGAGAGAGAGAGAGAGAGTGCGCCGGTCCATCCGTGTTATTTCCCCCCTTTCCGTCCCTCCCAACCCTTTTCGGTCATGACGCTGGAGGCGATCCGCTACCGGGCCGGGTCTCTGCAGATCCTCAACCAGCTGCTGCTGCCACACCAGACGGTCTACGATGAGATCCGGTCTGTGCAGGACGCGTACGAGGCCATCAAGTCCATGAAGGTAAGCAGGCTCTGTCTTTATTCACCCCCCTCCTCTTCCTCTCCTCCTCCTCCTCCTCCTCTCGCTGCTGCTCTTCACCCACTTCCACGCCGTCCTGCGTACCTGCTGCGTGTGGACGGATCCCTGTTTGTGCATGTGTTTTCTTCCATCGGCTCTTTGTGTTTCCTCCTGCACGCATGTGTCTCCATATGCACCGTTGGCCTGTATTTTTGTTTTGGGGTGGGGGGAGCACCTGCAAAACCCGCCAGCCATGCATGCACACCCCCACACCCACCCCCCACATTACAAAAAAATAATAATAATAAAATCACCCTTTATTTCTACTTAGCGAACGCTTCAAAGTGGGTATCCGCACACAGCTACCCACCCATGAAACGTGCCCCCTCCTCCTCTTTCTTTGGAGATTATTGATGAATTATTAATGACCTTTGCCAGGGTTTTTGTTCGCGTTTTTGGTCTTCTGCTGCACTCAGTGGCACCTTCACTTGATTTCTCCCTCTATACTTGAAGCTCTGACACTCAAAGGTGTTCAGATTGTAGACTGACCAAGTTTTTTTAATCAGAAGGACATGTTTGGAGATGTTCATTTTAGAGGGGTGAACAGAAATGCACTCTTTTGTGTTCTCAGATTCACAGCACCTGCACCTTTGATCCCTGTGTGTGAGAGGCAGTGAAGGAATGTACTAAAAGCTCAGGATGATGTCATGATAATAAAACCTAATGCCAGACACAGAAATGAGTCCAACACATAGATGATATCATCTTATGTGGCTGCTGTCGTGACCACTTTTGGCTCAATGATCTCACTTACTTAAAACTCTGTGGTGAAAGGGGGAGAGAAGCTGTAAGAACCTGGCACTGATGCTTAGAAGCTGAGAGACCACCTCCAGTGATGTGTTGATGAGGATGATGATGATGACGATGACTAACGCCTCCCTCTCTTCCTCTCCTCCAGGTGCGAGGTGCTCCTGCCATCGCCATCGTTGGCTGCCTCAGCCTGGCTGTGGAGCTGCGAGCAGGTGCCGGCGGTGATGACCCTGTGACCTTTATCCGGGAGTCTTTGTGTCACCTTACCTCTGCCAGGCCCACCGCCGTCAACATGGGCCGTGCCGCCCGTGAGCTGATGGAGTTTGCGGAAAATGAGAGCATGGAGAAGAACTCGGAGCAGCTCAGAGAAAGGTACAAACAGTAGAAGCACTTTATTCACCCTCTCTGGGGAATATCGATGTAGAAGTACACAACATATTAGCACCAGTTACAAGAACATATGTAATGTATGTCTTCCACAGTTTGACAGCTTGTGATTCAGAGGACAAATTTGATATCTCCCCAAGACCCAAACATGCAGAAATTAACAACTGACCAAATCTACATATTTTTTTACTGATGTTTTTATTATCAGAACAATCACAGTTTCTGGTCCATGTTCACAATAAGGGATAGAGTGCTGCAAGAAGCATCTGAACTGAGGACACCAGCAGAGCAAAACGGAATGCTCTTCTTTTTCTGAATTAACAAAAATAGATTCACATATAATTTCTGGAAATGGTCAACCTATTAAAAATAGAAAGTCTATAAGTTAAAGGTGGATTATAGCGAAGTTTGACACCACAAAGTCAAGCAAACTGACCTTCAGGTCCAGTACAGTGGATTAATTTAGTCAATATGTAGAGGTGTATTTTATGAGCAATGTCTAAAATAATTAACATGTTCTTACATATATACACATATACAAGCTGAGTGCTGCCCACAACACTACGACTACAGATTATGTAACAATAACTGGGGGTTTGCAGAAATATTCAGTTAGTCAAAACAGTGAGCACTGTTGACATCTTTTTTTATTCATTTTTTTAAGAGTTGACTCATTTTTGTTTGGGGTTAGAAGACATCTGTTTTACTCTATTGAGATGTGAACCTAATGTTTATGGTGGTGTTTCTGCTACACTGCTGCTTATGTTAAAAACAGTGTTCAAAGTGTTAACCTGTTAAACCCTGGATCTTTTTTTTCTATTCACATAAAACCAAATTATAAGAAAACCGCAAAGGTAAAACAAAATTCATAACCATTGCTTCATAATGCCACCTTTATTTTTGCATCAGAGTCAGCAAGGTGTAAGAGCGTACAAAGTTCAATGGTATACTTATGATTTACCCACTCCCTGTTTGGTCACTTTTTATTGTTATTTTAGTTTGGTTGGAGCACACATGTTAATGTTATCATAGCTAAATGACTTACATTGCCTAAATTTTTAACTGCAGAAAGTAAATAAATTGCCTGTCCTTTACGATAACTCTAAAGTCATGTTTACATGTCACACATTTTAATGTCAGAATGTGAAAATGGCACATTCTCTATGTTACATCCCAAGTACTGGGGTTCACCTGTCAGCACCACAGTTACTACAAACAGTATTTTCATGTGAAGGAGTTTTCCAAAAGGTCTGTTTTCATCAACTTAAAATCATGAGTGTGTGTATATGAAATGCCAATGTATAGAAAAAGCGATGTTTGGAACATACCTGAGTTCGTGTGGACCAGGCCTGTGTCTAAATAAAACACAGCAGACAGGAGGGGCTGATTCTTTCTTTTTTTTAAGCTCAGGTCTCCTGATGTGAGCTCTCCATAAGTAACAATTCTGGGAAAACTGTTGTGTGCATGGCATTTAAATTAAGTTGGAAAACAGTAATTAAGTTATGGAGGAGGGATTGATCGTGGCCTAAAGTAGAAGCAGATGAGTTCTTAAGTTCTTGTTACATTCACATGCAGTTCAACATTTTGACTGATTACACAGACTGTCTGAAATTAAATATTGTGTTTTTTTTCTGTTTGAGGAAATTGAAAATTCCAAGGCAGCTCTTTATGAGAAAATGGACAATATTAGTATATAGATGTGATCTATAAAATCCTTTTTACAGATCAGTGAATAACACACAAATACATCTATACAGTTATCCAGAACAAACTCTGAATGGCCAGGGTGTCACTGCACAAATGCTCAATGTTTTCTCACAGAGTGCAGATTAGCAAAGTTCTGTTATTTGAAACAGAAAAACTATATCAGGCATTAACTGAAAACTATGTCTGAATAGGTGTTAAACTGCATGTGGATCTAACAAGAACATGCAGTCAGCCTGTGAAGAAATCTGTTGTTAAATACTTGTCCTAACATAGAGCTGCTGCTGCTGCTGCTGCTGCTGCCGCCATGGCACTTCCTGTCTCAACACCTCTTATAGGTACATCTGTAAAAAGGTTGTTAAAGTTATCAGATCAGATGTGAAGTGCAAATTGGAAGCCCCCAATTATTTTTATTTCACTGTGGATTAATTAAGTAAATGACACATTTAGAGTTTGGTTGCTTTTTACAGTCAAAGCCAGGTTTACTGTCAATTCCACAGAACATGCAGGGAAAGAAAATGCTGTTTTATCACAAACCAGAGTGTTAAAAACAATCTGAAAAGCTGAGGGTCAGCAGGACTATCATGTAGACATGCAGATGATCAGGAAAGAAGCAGATCGTGGGTGAAAGAATTCAATCAGAAAAGTGCAAGTTTGTAAAATGTACCAAGATTTGGTGAATCAGTAAGTGATATTAGAGTGATTCTGAACACTGAAACATGTTTTCTGTGCTGTAGACTGAATTCATTGCCTTACTTGTACTGAAGTGCATCAGTGCTGGAAATGATAACCATAGAAATTAACAAATATGCATAAAAACTGAATTATCTGGATGAAAACAGCTGAACTTACCACTTCCTGTTCTTTAACTCTCCGTCCTCGGTGGTAAAGCAGAATCAAATATTATTTATGAAAAAAATAACCCAAAAAGATGAATGTTACTGCTTCTGATCAGACTGGTTCAGACCTCCATATCCTTCCATCAGATTCTGCCAAACCTTGTTTTCATTTTCATTTCATTTTATTCATTTATTTTGAGTGAGCAAGCATTTACAACACAAGTGACCTGCATACAACAAAAGCAATCAAAAAAATACATCCAGGTACGATACTTCAATACATTTATTTATGCTCGAAAAGGAGTGGGAGGAAGAAAAGTTATTTAATCCCACCCCCATTTCTCATGAATAACTTAACATAGTTTCAAGTACTGACTCCTGTCTTTAAACTTCAAACCAGGACAATGAACAAATAGGACTATACCAAATTATAATAAACTCATTCACAGTATTTACATTATTTAACCAATGTATGTATGAAAAATAGAAACAAAATACATTCATGGTGGTGTTACCACAGGTAACAGTTAAACGTTAATTTACATTCTAATAATTATTACATACCAACAATGGTGCAATCATGGTGTTCATGTTGGTCTGAGGCTATTTATCCCTTTATTCTAAACTACCACACACACGGTGGCAGAGATTTAGCCTTGTAAAACCACCTCCTCAACTGGTAAATTTGTCCGTTTTAATCCAAAATAATTTATTAAAACAGTAGTGACACAACACAGACGGCAGTACTGCACCGTACATTGGATAAATCTGATCGGTTTAATGGCACTTAACACCGTCAGTTCCCCTGAGGAAAGAACAAAAATGCAGTTAAAATAATCTAAATACAGTGCACACATAAATAGGTTTTAAGTTTTATGTGGGTCTTTTATTAGGTGGAAAACCCAGTACAAACTAACCCTTTCAGATCCTCATATGGTTCTCCATAAGTGTATTGTGATTCTATCATACAAATGAACCTGAAGTACTCCTGTCTCACATTCACTGATCATGTCCATCTCAGCCTCTTTCTGACTTTGTAACCTTTTTCAGAATTATGTGGTGGGTGGAGTTAGACTCAGAAAGTTACATAATAAAGGAAATTGCAAAATAACCTTGTCTTACTTTGTAAAAATGAATCAAAACAGGTAACACATTACAAATTACTGTTTGTTGTGACCAACTTATCTTTTTTGACTAATGGGCCTTCCATTCAGGAAGGACACCCAGTTACCTAGAGCATCCTGTCAACTTCACCTGAAACTGCAGACTTGAAACTCTCCCCCAGTTTTAGTTTGATATTGATAGACCATGTAAAACCAGAGATATGATAGTTTTGAAAACCCTCTAAGGGCAGCGCACACACTGGCATGTTTTTGTGACTATTTCGCTATGTTTAATTCATATTTTTTTTGCCATTTTACAACATAGAAAAGCAGTTCAAATACTTAAGTAAATGAAGAATCTCATCTTTGATGTCCCATGTGATTCACAGCTGGAGTTAGAGGCCAAACAGAGCTATGCACACGTATCTTCACCTCTTTCTGCACAGACTTGGATCAGTCCTTGGACCCTCAGCTTGTGCTGCATAATTCAGGCCGCAGGGTCTACAAAAAGTCTTAAAATTCTTGAATTGACAAAACTGTATTAATACCTTAAAAAGTCATTAAAAGGTATTAAATTTGATATGGTAGGTCTTAAGTAATGTTGCCTTAAACTTGTTCACTGTGTTGTGTTTAAATGCATCTGGGAAATGTTCAAACTGCAAAGTTTGGACATATTCTACTCAGTCCCACCGCTTCCAACCTGATAATTTATATTGAAATTTGGAACCATTCATCGCTAACTTTGGAGCCTCCAGTGAGAAATGACTTGGAACAATGGGAATCAAGTTGTTGGAGTAAATAAATACATTTTCATAAATTCTAGGAGTCACAAGTTTTTGCCAGTGTGGCCGTGAAATGGGCATTAAATCCTGTTCTAAGTAGTCTTAAAGGGTCTTAAATTTAACTTGTAGAAACCTGTAGGAACCCTGATAATTGGCTTAATCCATCGTCTGTCGATTGTTACCAACCAATAGGCACTAAGGCCCTTCCTGTTCCAGTTTTGTCTGTAGAGGTTTGGGTAGAGGCGGGAGAAAAATACTGTAAACCTGTTGAAAATGTGATGTCACCCTCTGTGTGTGACTGGACAAGAACTGTTTTACTGCATGGCATGAATAAAAAAGAAAAAACAAATGAATATACAATATGTAAATATTGTAAATATGATGTGTTTAGTTATATATAATCTAATGCTCTATGTATTCTAATGAAGCTTATTGTATAATATGAAGTCCATTATTCTGCTCATTTGAGACATTTGGTGAAAATAGAACAGCAGACAACATTTATGCTCAAAGAACAGTATTACAAAATACAATTTTAGACATGTTTTCCAGACTTGCCTAATATTCTATTCATAAATTCCACTACTTTTGTGAAGCGGACTTTGGTAGAACTATTTGAACCACCAAATCACCTAGTCCAAATGAGTGTGAGTGTGTTTTCACAAGAGTTTTGAACATTTCCAAAAATCACATGTCAGATCTTCAGTATTTGGGCTGAATTATCTGTTTCTACAGTGCTTTCGGACAAAATAGGCCTTAGTGTACATAAAACTGAGATTGTTCTGAACATTTTGACATAAAACACTTGAGTGTTGCATAATTTGCAAATATCATTATGGGTGAATTTTAGAATGTATGTAAAAATTGAGAAAATACCCTTAGGCCAGCAGACTACAGATGTAGTGTATGACACTGAAACTGTCATTCTACATGTAATATACCATGGCATTTTACTTTTGCCTGATGTTATTTGGTGAAGTTCAAGGAGAGAGAGAAGGAAATTAGAAACACATTATTAACTAATAAAGTCCAAATATTACTACAAATATTTTCTTTGTCCGTTAATCTGTAGCTTTCTTAATTCTTAATTTCTTAGTTTTCTTAAAGTTTTCTTAATTAATCAAATGTATTGATTAAACCTCAAATGTATTGCTTGGTTTCATGGTATTTGCTTTACAGTAATATAGGAGTAAGGAAAACAGAAAGTACTTACAGTCAAGAAACTGTAATCTGTACATATTTACATTTTTATCTTTATTTGTTGAATATCACTGCTCATTCAGCATCAGTTCAGGTGCTGATGGTTATAAATAATAATTAAATGAATAAAAGGCATACATATGTTGTTTTTTATCTCAATGAAAAAAGATTTAAATTGTTTTGTTTTTGTTTTTTTAACTGTTCAATAAGTTGTTGCAGCTTTGCTTGTTAAATTTTGTGTATGAGTTAAACTGGGTTTTTCTGCAGAAATCTGTCTTTTTACAAACATCAAGGCATCTCTTTTATAAAAACAGAAAGGGTATTTTAAACGTTTTTTCGTCTGTCTGTCCATCCGTCTGTCCATTCTGGCCGAGGGTTATTAGTGTGCAGCACATTATGTTTTTTGTAGCTGTTGTGTTAATTAAATCAGTGGCAGACATATCCCTTTCTCAAATTCCCACATCCTCTTTTCTCTTACAGTGTAATATCCTGGATCGAAGACATGCTGGAGCGCGACGTCAATGACAACAAGAAGATTGGTAACTACGGCGCCCAGCACATCCTGTCCGGTGTCCCGAGGGACTCTGTTACCGTCCTCACGCACTGTAACACTGGCTCACTGGCCACGGCTGGATATGGAACCGCACTGGGTAAGAACTGCAGCTGATACAAATGAGAGCATTTGCTGTGTAACTGTAAGACTGACATGGCTCTTTGTGTCTGGGCGTAGGTGTGGTGCGAAGCCTCCATGCACTGGGCAGGCTGAAGCGTGTTTACTGTACAGAGACGCGGCCGTACAACCAGGGGTCCAGACTGACGGCGTATGAGGCGGTCGCCGAGGGAATCCCGGCAACACTCATCACAGACAGCATGGCGGCCCTCACCATGAGAGAAATGGACATCACAGGTGTGTGTTTGTCTCATCCAGGAAGATCTGACCGAAGAAATGATATGTAATATTCAGAATTATGTTTTTATTAGTGTACAATCACCTGAAAATAATCGTCAACCTCATCCACCATGTTAGACTTAACTTGTTCATGCATGGTGTAATTGAAGCTTCAGTCAAAACTAATATCTACAGTAATTACTCAATTACTCCAAAGTAGCTGATCCAAAATCCAAAAACAAAATTTCTATAGGGATTGATTGTTTGATTAATTCATATTTTTTTCTACATGATCAGATAAATGATATTGCCACTTATGGGTAACATTACCTACAGTTACATTTTAGATTAAGTCTTCTTAAACACATCATTATCTTTAAGGCAAGAAGCTTTGGACACTATGCTAAAAATTTATTTATCAGTTGTTTTTAAAGGTGCGGGAGACTTTCATGACCAATTTTTCATCAAATTTGTAAAACCTCAGTCATAGCCTAAGTATCATAAATCTGTAAGTCTTTCCGTGATTACTCACCTGAATCTCTTGCATTATGGTGAACAATTTCGAAGTGCCATCTACCATAAACCGACTGCATCGGTGCAGTGTCTGCAGGGATGCAGTCGCTGTACCGGTCGGTTGTGATAAAGAAGGAGCTGAGCCGAGAGGCGAAGCTCTCGATTTACCGGTCAATCTACGTTCCTACCCTCACCTATGGTCATGAGCTTTGGGTCATGACTGAAAGGACAAGATCCCAGATACAAGCGGTCGAAATGAGTTTCCTCCGTCGGGTGGCTGGGCACACCCTTAGGGATAGGGTGAGGAGCTCAGTCACCAGGGAGGAGCTCGGAGTAGAGCCGCTGCTCCTCCGCGTCGAGAGGGGCCAGCTGAGGTGGCTCGGGCATCTGTTTCGGATGCCTCCTGGACGCCTCCCTGGGGAGGTGTTCCGGGCATGTCCCACTGGGAGGAGACCTCGGGGAAGACCCAGGACACGTTGGAGAGACTATGTCTCTCAGCTGGCCTGGGAACACCTCGGGGTCCCCCCGATAGAGCTGGAAGAAGTGTCTGGGGAGAGGGAAGTCTGGGCATCCCTGCTTAGACTGTTACCCCCGCGACCCGGCCCCGGATAAGCGGAAGATAATGAATGAATCCACCATAAACAGGCCATATGTTTACAAACAGAACCAGGAGGTAACTCGGACATCTTCGGAATTTTGTCACGACGTGCATTGTGGGAAACGCCGGTTCGCTCTGCTGTCTGGCAGCAGCAGCTGCTACAGACATGAGGCAGAAACAGCAGGAGCTCCCTTTCCTCTGTGCGTATTCCTCCAGCTGTTTCCGCGTTTCAGCCATTTCCGAGCGTTTTTTTTTTTTTTTCATTCATATAATATCATGGCGAGCCTTCACTTCCCACACATGCACATCGCGACAAAATTCCAAAGATGCCCGAGTTACCTCCCGACTCTGTTTGTAAACATATAGTCTGTTTATGGTGGATGACACTTTGAAATTGTTCACCGTAATGCAAGAGATTCAGGTGAGGAATCACAGAAAGACTTGCAGATTCGTGATACTTAGGCTATGACTGAGGTTTTACAGATTTGATGAAAAATTGGTCACGAAAGTCTCCCGCACCTTTAAGGAAAAAAGTCAACTAATATATGCATCTCACTCAAAATAATCCAGTTAGACACATTATTTGTTTGGGAGTAATGATCCTACGCAGTGTTATAATAATTCATGCATGAAAGAGTTAATATCCCCTCAAGCAAAAAGTTTAGAATGAACAAAATAAACTGACTCTGACAAAGGACTTCATTTTTTTTTTTTTTGTCATTTTGGGAGTTCTTAAGCTTTTCAGTACATCTCTTCAGCTTTTCTGCAGCTGGAACAGCATTAGCTCAAAAATGCAGCGAATATCAATATTCAGCCAGCTTCAAGCCCTTGCAAATCTTACATAATGGACCTTTAATAAGGTACTCTTGCTGATATCATTATTATTATTATTATTATTATTATTATTATAAAAATCTGTGTGTTTGTGTGTGTGTCGGGCATCACACAAAATCCGGAAAGAGCTAACTGCTGCAGTTTAGCATACTTATGTATTTTTGGTCAAGGAATAGACTAGCAAAAACAGCGAGTTGATAGGACCAATATTTTGGGAGATATTTGTAATTTTGGAATACAGTAGCCTATTGCCTACACTTAGAACAATGGGGTAACGTTATGTTTTGGTGGTGACTGCTGGACAAATGTGGTACAGCAGCGTGAATACATAACAAATATCCGTGCTGGGGGACCGGGGTGTTGCCCCTCAGGGTCAGGAGGGGGCAGTATCCCACCCACAATATTGACAGTGATGAAGTCCAGGAGGTGGAAGATCTTTTCCCAAAAATCAGCTCTCCCCAGCATGAAAATACCACATCTAGAACTCATGGTTCCCCACAGGTCAACACGGTAGTGTACTAAAAAACTTATAACATACTAAATCAATGGTTTGCATAATATTCTAGCAGTGTATTAAACTGGTTTGTCTGAGTCAAAGTGCAGATCTCAAGTGTAAAACATCCAAATAGACATTGGATGTTGTGGAAATGGTAGTAATATGAATCTAAAATACTGATGAGATAAGCATAAAACCTGAATAAAACTTAGACACTCAGACACTCAGGCCTCAGGTCAGGTTTAATGCCTTTCCTCCCATGATTTCAGACATTATAGACCTTGAAAATTAAAGCCTATATTTAAGGTGTTTTATAACTCTTTGGTAACTCTGTCTCTCACTGTGTCTCCTTTCAGCTGTGGTGGTGGGTGCAGACAGGGTGGTTGCCAACGGCGACACAGCCAACAAGGTGGGCACCTACCAGCTGGCCATCGCCGCCAAGCACCATGGGATTCCCTTCTACGTGGCCGCACCCAGCACATCGTGTGACTTGAGCCTGGAGAGCGGCAGGGACATCATCATCGAAGTGCGCCCCTCAGAGGAACTCACCAGCATAAACGGAGTCCCAATCGCTGCCCAAGGTACTTTTTTTTTTATAAGAAATTATCTGCCTCAGTGATTACATGTGCTAAATCTTACATACATTGATAAGATGAGTTGGAAAACAAATGACCAGCATGCTGGGTAGCTGATGTTTTCAGTGTATATGATTAGGTGTTATTACATATATATTGGTTTATGTACATTTATACAATAGATTTATAAATATTCCACTAAAAATAACCTGTAAATTTCATGTATTGTAATTAATTATTTCATTATTAATGTTTTTAAGTAGATCTGGTAGCTCTGATACAAACATTCTTTTTGCGTAAACCCCATTCTGTCATGAATTCTCAAAATTTCACATTTTGACCCATGACTTTATTTTGGACGTTACAGATGAGCGACATTTTTTACCTAATTTTTCTTTATTAGTGACTCAAACATTGTAAAGTTTCACTACTTTTATTCTGGGGGCATTTTACTTGTAGACCAGTGATTAGTCCACTGTGACAAATTAATGAAAAGTAAACATTTGCCATAAATTCATTCAACCACATTAGAACCGCTTGATCCTCCAGAGGGTCCCCTGGTTTCTGGAAGCTATCCCAGTCAACCACTGCACCACCATACCGCCCCGTGTGTCATACATGTGACTGTAAAACCATTAGGGTCTCCCTGTATGCAAACATGAGGATCTAATAAATGTATGAAACATCAGAAAACGACACATGAAATGTTTGATTTGCAAATTTAATTAAGAAATAAGTTGTGTTTAAATCAATGGCACCAACATTAGCATCTGATGTTTAAATCCAAACTGGATGCTAACAAAAGTCTGTGATAGAGGGGGGGTTGTATTGAATTTCTATAAGAACCCACAGGTGATGTGGTAATTATTTCCAAAGCTGTATAGTGCTGATATCATATTGTTATCATATCCATTTAGCTTGGCTTTTCTACTTACCCTTGAGGGAAGTATCTGGTTCTTTAGCTGTAAAAACAATTAAAAACAACAGCGCTGGGAATACAGATAGAAAATGGGATGGGAATAGTCAAACGAATCACTTTCTAATCATGTAACCAACCTGTTGTCACTTCCTGTAAAACCCACTGTCTCTATTCTAATTAAAGTGGTAACAAACATGTGGATTTGCAACACCACAGAAAAATGTGCTGGTAACCATCCAGGTGACTACTTAAAATAAGAAGATAAAATTGTGAAAAAAACAATCTGTATTCTTGTTATGAAGTGCGGGGTGTATCTGCTGAAGACATTTTAATATGCACGTTAAATACCATCCTAAGTCAAAAAATAGATTCTTCATCTAGTGGTTCTGTAGGACTTTACCAGAACCCGAATCCAACTCAGAGCCAGTGGACACTGGCCGACCCCAGAACCAACATGCTTCTTCTCAGTCTGCAACACAATGCTCATTTTAGTTCCTCGTCATGCTGCATGTATTACTGACTAACCCAACATAGCCTTGCTGTAGCAGATGTGTAAACTAAATAACAAGCTGGAGAACCAGTGTTACTGATGCATTACAACTTTTTGTAAGGAGTCCAGAACAAAAAAAAGGATTGAAAAAAAATTCTACTGTAGAATATTCAGAAATTATTTTGAGAAGTGAGTTAATTTTTACCCTCAGTCCTCGCTGCAGGGTTTTGTCATCAGTTTGTCGTCCATCCCTCTGTCCATCTGTATAAGTGTAGGCAAGTTATGTTATTCATTGCCAAGGCCAATGTATGACCATGATTTTATGAGACCACTAGAGGGAATAGTGAGTCATTTTGCTGGTCTCCTTAACACCAAGAGGTCTTTAACCAAAGTGTCAGAATATGATGAGTTGAGATGAGAACCATTAAGAAATGACCGAGAATAACTGAATGTGCTAAATCTTACATACTTTAATAAGATGAATTGGAAAACAAATGTCAAAAGTGTTGGTTAGTTGATGTTTTTAATGTATATGATAAAGTGTTAGAACATATTTCTGTTTAGGGGTGTAACGATATGAAAATTTCATATCACTGTTATTGTGACAAATTATCATGGTTATCATTATTATCACATTGCTAAAATGTGCTCAAAATGTTCAAAAAGTACTTATACACACACTGAAATAATTTAACCAAGTTGTATTTTGAAAAAAAAAAACAAAGTAACACGCACAATTTACTTTCTGTTAGCAGAAACATGAAAATATTAACATGTAAATATCAAACATACAAATGTGCATTAAAAATGGCACCTGATGGCCATAAGAGATATCTGCACTAGGGGTGGGAAATGATTGGATTTGATCAATATTAGTGCCATTGTTGATTCTGTTTACCAATCCAATTCCTTATCAATTCTTCTATCGATTTCTGAGTGTTTTTTTGAGTGGGGAAAAAAAGTAGATGGACAGGTTATAGTGGAGCTTGTTTGACCATTTTCATATCAAATCATTCACAATGTCACACATATACGCTATTGTACACACACAAACAGAAAGAGAGAGAGAGACAGAGAGAGACCTTTCTCCCTCTCTCTCTTTCTCTCTCTCTTTTTCTCTCACTTTCTCTCTGCCTCCCTCTCTCTCTCTCTGCCTCTCTCTCTGCACTCGGACCGAGTCCATGCGTTTGGACTTCCACTATAAATAACCTATAAAGTGAATGTATTGTAAAGCACAGACAGTGTGTTGAAGTATATCTGGTAGTTCTGAGACAAACATTCCTTTTGAGTAAAACCCATTCGATCATTAAGTCTCAGAATTTCACATTTTGACACTTTATAATTGACTCAAACTTGGTAACAAAAAAAATAAACCACTACTTTGAATCTGGATATTTTTACTTGTGGAGCAGTGTGTTTAACAGCAGGTCCTGTTTTAACAACCAAGACCTGGTGGTTTAACTTGAACAAATCACCTGTCTGCATTGTTTCAGGCAGTGCAAAATGAAAGCTGCATCTGACTGTATATCTGGATTGAAGCGAAAAACTCTTAGAATTAGTTCAGTACATGATTGACAGCTACGGAGGGAGATGGATGAGTGTGACCTGCTTCAACAACGTCCATCCAAAGCTGTGACAGCTCAGACTTGGGGACGTTACATGTACATCATACATCTAAGTGACAGAGACATGAAGTGTGATTTTCTATTTGAAATTTTTGGGTTTACTCATTGTATCACATTAAAGCCTTTTGTGGGTTAGGGAGGGGTGTTGTGTCCACTCATGTTCAAAGACAAGCCAAAAGTAATTGATATTGGACAAATAAATCGATTTGTTTCCGATATGGTTTTTCCACAAAAATGTTCAATGTACCTTATTAGAAAACAACAGATTCTACAAATGCTGATTTTTAAAAAGTTTAACTGCGGAAGGCTAGATGATTCTGAAACCTCTGTGACTTCAGTGTTTGACCAGTGATGACTTTATATTCTCAGGTCACACTTGTACAGGGTGTCCACAGATCCTTAAAGAGATCATAAAAAGTCTTTAATGGGATTGTCCTACGTTATCCTTATCCTTTAATTATCCTTAAAATTGATAATTAATCCTTAAAACTGCCACTAAAAGGTTTTTGAAAATTCCAGACACAGCAAATGATATTAAGATATTTCCTTTTGAAATATTTGTAGAGAATTTGTGTAATAAGAGTTAAGCATTTTATCCTAATGGAGACCGAAATGAGTGGAACCACCAACAGTCATTAATGGGTGGAGAGATTTAGTTATGAGCTTTAGCAGCTTGAACATCAGCAGCAGAAACATTAGTCATGGAGAAATGGAACATTAGCTGGATTGTAACAGTAACTGATTCCTGTTGTACTGTTAGTTTTGTGAATGTAAGGTCTTAAATTGACCAAACACAGCTAGAAAAATGTCTTAAAGTCACAAATTCAGCTGCCTCGAACTTGCACATACCCTCCTTGTAAACAATGCGTGTTGGTGCATCCCTTAAGCTGAGACTTCAGGTGAGCATCTTAACAGTGTTAAACTCACTCAAAAATAAGTGATGGAACATAAAGAAGAGAGAAATGCATCTGAGTGGGAGTGGGCTCATACGAGACAGTTTGAGCGGAAACATGATGGTAAAAGAGCGGTGAGAGGCAGAGATTAAAATTAAACAAAACTCCAGGGGTTTTATGGTTCATAATGAGAACCTTAAGGTTTAACACATAATTTTCTTAAAGGTTGAAGACACTGAAATGTATTTAGTCTGCAGAATTACAGTGTTTTATTGTGCACAGAAAAAGACAACGTTCCAGCAATTTGCAGATTTCAGTTTGGAGGCTCACTGACTAGTCAGGAGTGCAATTTAGAGCTGGACATATGAAGCGGACCGATGCGATGTAGGTGAGTTTGAGGTGCTGAGTCTCTAATTGCGCTGCCACAGAGAAGCTGCTCTGTGACATCACAGTAATTACAGAGCGCTCGTTTAATGAGCACAGCGGCCCCTGGAGAGGACGACGTGTGCTTCTGCATTACATCTCTCTTCATAACTCTCCGGTCACGCTCATCTCGTCTCCACTTTATGTCTTTTTTATTTTAAGTGAGGAGCAAAAGGCTGAAAATAGTCCCAATAAAACTCACCATTTAAGGCCTGTCTTAGCAACATTAGTGAAAAACTACAGCCCCCATCTGTTTAAGGAATACATTTGTAAATACTTATGATTGATATTCCAAGCTCTCATCAGCAGGGGAAATCTCGTATCAGAACACACTCAGGACTAAAAACCACCAACGAGTCAATTAATCTGCAGACTATAACACTCACTGAATTAAGTATAAACCTCATTGTTTGCACACATCTATATTATCAGATTGTCAGGTTTTCTTCTTCAAGCAAAAAATAGCTGGTTATTTTGACAGTTGGTCAGAAAAACATTGTCTTATCCTGTCTCTTTTCACGCTGCATCAGCTGATTGTTTACATTATAGCTCTGTTAGCTTAGCTCGGTTTTTAGATAGAAAACAGCCACAGTCAAACCACAAATCATTTTTTCTCTTTTTTCTGTACAGTTTGTGTTGTCAGCTGCACTAAAGATCAGTTCAGAATTGTCCAAACAAGGTCAGAACCATCAGTTTAGTCTGAACTGTGGGCCAACAAATGGCAACTAATAACATCACATAATAACTTTATACTTTCATAAACCTCATAGTCAAACCCACCTGTGTAGAAGACACTGTGATTTCATCATCAAACTCAATTGAATTCAGTTCTTTTCATTTAGAGCTGTGTCCAGTGGTGGAAACAGTGCTTCAGCTTTTATCACTTTACTTTCTTTGGCACTAAATGTCGTGTCTTAATGGTTCTTGTCCCATCTGGTGACTTTCTGATGGTTTGGTCAAAGGCCTCATTGGGTTTGTTTTCCTCACCATGTAAAACTGACAGAATGACTCACTACTCCCTCTAGTGGACACATAAATCATAACTGTTTTTTAAAGCAAATCTCACGTTTGTAAATTTGAGTTTATTGATATAAACCAGGAAATGATAGTTGAAATTAATACGTACATGCTTTCTTTGACAAATTAATGTAGCTTCTCCTGCTCTGGGAACCTAGTTGGAAAAAAAAAAAAAATCTCCAGCACACTAATTAAAATATGTTGAAAGGCAATTAGAAATTTTTTGCCGAGTTAGGCCAAAAACTCATACACTGCAGCTTTAATATTTTGATCATCTGTGAGCTGTAATGAAACATTATATGAAGTGTTTCAGCATAATTAGAAGTGCTTCATACTGTATGTGTGGTGCTCTCTGAGAACACCAGAACAATAGTCCATCAGTTCATTTTCCCTGAGAGAAATTGAGTATTTGCTGTTTGAATAATTTGGTGGAAACTCGTAATCATATCTTAAACAGTTGAAGATTTAGTCGGGTAAGAAAAGTAATAAAAACATATAAACACAAATATAGACGCAAAGAATTTTCCCAGAATCTGTGACTGTTTGAATGATGTAGTTGTATCCCTTCACTGACTTGTGACCATTTTCTGCAGGTATCGAGGTGTGGAACCCAGCATTTGACGTGACCCCTCACCAGCTCATCACAGGAGGCATCATCACAGAGCTCGGGGTCTTCCTGCCCTCGGAGCTGCAGGCAGCACTCACCGGCCGCCTCACTGCCCTCTAGAGCCACTCAGCACCTCCTGCTGGTCCATGTGCACCACTGCACCTCATCATGACACTCGGAGACACACATTTCATCACAGATCACACACCGTCATGGATGCAGTTGTTTAATTTCTGTGGATCCACAGTCACTGTTACATAATGGTGGTGCACATTAAAAAAAAAAAAATCTGTCTCACTCACACATACACATGAACACATTGCAGGAAGTCAGAAAGACTCTCCTTTTTATTTTTTCTTGTTTTCCCATTATGTCTTGTGTTCCGTCTTCACCCCTTTCTCATTCTAAATGGCTTCTATGACAATAAGTATCTATTTGGCAAACAATTTTACGAGTCATTTGGAGGTAAATTTTCAGGGCATCATCAGATAAAAACTTACAAAAGTGGCATGACTGATTTTTCAGCTTAAAAGTAGTAATCAGCCATAGTTTCTTAAAAAAAAAAAAAGCTGCTATCCACCTGTAAATACACATAACTTTGCTGGTAGAGTGTATATATGTAGAAAACTAACGCCTGCTAGAAGACGATACTGCTAATTTAACCAAATATGCGGTTATTTAAATTTCAATCTGACATTGGAAATGTTATATTAACATTTAATTTTTGTTTTCTTTGTAGAATCTTTTGTAGAAGAATAAGCTGAAATGTATAGATCTTTGATTTTGACAACCAAAAATGTATAAAAAATGAAAAATTGGTATTTCATTCACACTTTTGACCCCGTGTGACACCATTTTGAACGTGAAGTCTGATTGGTCCTTGATAGTCAGCTGAAGCCTTTGACATATTTACATTTAGTCCTCACTCTCTGTGACTCACTAATTTTACTATATCATGCCACACATATATTCTCAAAATCTGCTATATACACGTGTGTATATAAATATATATATGTGTAACCATACATATTTCAGTGTTACGCACTGCACAGGATGAGCTTTCTTTTTTTTTAAGATGGGACTTGGTGTCGTCAGCGGCTTCTGCTTAACGCTGAGTGCAGATGTTTAGAGGAATCCTCACTAAAGGAACAATTCACAAAATCTGATGCTACTTCAGAAGAGGAATCATATCAACAATGTTCAGAATAAGCAAACAGGGCTTGGTATCCATTATGTTTTCTAGAGCATCCAAACAAGACGAGGAGAAAAAGCTACAGTTTTGTGTTTTAAAGCAACATAATTCAATTTTCCACTGGATAGTATTGGCTCAACCCATGTTCTTTTTTGGCATCAAAATGGGTGAATCAGAATGTTGAAGTTGATTCAAAATGAGACATTTTAAACAAACGCATTGTCTCATCACCATCACTGCATCATGTTTTAACAGTTAAGCTACTGCACTCCACTTACTGTAGCCTGTATTCCATGTATTTATATTCAAAGATATGTTTGCACACCAAAAAACTCTTTCATGATGTTTAAATGTTGGTGTTTTCTCCTTACAACCAGGAATGGGGTAATTCTTCGAATCATCCATCTCTACTAGAGAGGATCTTTGGCATTATTTCAGTTAACTATAACCTGGGAGACGTGTCACAAAGTGCTGTAAAAACCCCAAACCCACGTACATGTTGAAAGAATCCTCCTAAAACTGAAGTAATATCTGCATCTTATTTGGTGTCATTTGGAATAACAAAAACTTTGAGAATGTTGTATAGGTGCACATGTAAACATAATAAATGAACATGGGCTATATGTGCAGTGAAAAACAAATACCCTGGACCAAAAAGGAGTTGAGTTGAGTAGGTACTATTTGAGAAAAAAGCACCAACAGTTTGAATGAATGATTGAATGATTATTGTAATGGACGAATTATTCCTTTAATGGTGACGGGACGTTTTTCAGACAGCTGTGTCTCTGCACAATCTGTCAGTCATAACTGAAAACAACACATGAGAATGTAACATTCAGCCCAGATGAACTTAGTTGTTTCGAGCCATGATTGACTCCTCAGAAAAGGCTTCACTTCTTGCCTTTGTGATCTGACCAGAATGTGTTTGGACAAATCCCTGTTCATTACTCAGATGCAGTTTTTAATCCAGTCTGACCTTCATCCCTGCTGCATGACTACCATTGTCCTCCGAATCAAACAAACAGAGCAGACGGTAAAACTCCTGGAAACTCTTCTTCCTCTTCAGCTGTTGGTTGGAGCCAATCAAGTTGTCTGCCATGTATTAAGTATAAACAACAGTTTGTCTCCAACCCTTTTAAAAATCAATATTGTGCTGCAGAGATTGATGACACAAAAGTCAATGGTCAGGCCACACACAACGCCAGATGACCTCTTAACCTCACAAAGCTCCTGTGTGGATTTCACGTTTCACTTGATTTATCTAGACACAAATACACACCTACATTTATAATCAATGGGACCACAGAGGTCCAGAAAATACCAAGTAAAATGGAAAAAAAAAAACTATATCCATAGTGTCATTGTTCATATTTTTAAAATACTGTAAAATAAGCTTCTTCACTTTGCTCATTTCTGCACTTCACATCTTTTCTCCTCTTATTAAACCTCGACTCACAACGATGCTGTTAGGTCACACACCGGCCTAAACGACACTTGTGTGTTTCAGTTTTTGTTTTTTGTACAGCTAAAAAACATCAAGTGTTTGGGGGAAAAATTAGAAAGTATTCCAGACATATGTAGCAAACTTTGTGGCCGTCAGACCTGCCGCACATTGATTTATTTTGAACCCAAGAAGTATGAGATTTTGTTGAGTTTTGTCTGTACATCATGAGTATAATTGTTTGGCTGTGGTTTGTTGTTTTATTTCATGACATTTGTGATTCCTTGTGACTAGGCCATGATTACAGCACACTGGGGAGGCCTCCTCAACCATACACACTACCTCTGCGTCTGCCTACACAGACTCCAACACTGAAATGCATGAACACGAGCACTGAAGGTGCCGAGGCTGCAGCAGAGCAGATCTAACTCTTTAAAAGAGAACAATCTGGGCTTAAATTTTCCACAACTTGCCAAGTGTATCTTGATCTCAAAGTGACAAATGATATGCATTGTTGCTTTTAATGTGTCAAACTGGAATGTGATGTGGGGTTGCTGCTAGTTTTATTTCTAGCACCAGTGTGTTTAAAAAAAGTGTCCCCCTCTTTAAAAATCCGTGTCTAATAATAAAAGCCCATGTCTAATAATCAGGTGCCAAAATTCGTAGCTGCTCGCCTCACGTTTTACTGAATTTTGTGAATCGAAGCAGGTGCTTGTGTAATGATTAGTACAGCCTGCGGTTACCGTAGAAGGAGTGTTGTTCAGATGGCCTCTTTAAGTGCAAGTATGTTATTGTTGTTATTGATAATCACTTGATCTGGGTTTATTTTGTAACATGTGGAAATAGTTCAAAACTGGATTTTTTAAATATATATGTATATGAATATAACGCTGTAAAGTGCAGTCATGAATTAAGAGATTTCTCTTTCACATCAATACCGTAAAAAAAATAAATAAAACTGCAGTGAAATTAGTTGTTTTTGTGTCATATGTGTTAAACCTGGTGGAGGTAAAATAAGAGGATGTGAGCTACATTTTGAAATAAAGTACATTTTTTGTTAATGTGTGATCTCCAGTCTGTTAAGTTGTACCAGTCTTGTCCCAAGATGTTGATTTATGCTCTGAGTAATATAAATGGAAATAAATCAGAGATATAGTTGAATTCAAGCTCATCTGCAAAACAATATACACGGATCAACATTCTGACCACTGACAGAACTGGTAATATTTCATTACAATGGTGCCTTTCACTGGGTTGGATAGATTAGGCAGCAAGTGAATAGTAAACCTTAAGATGGATGGATATACTTTTTTTTTTTTTACTGTAAATACCCAAGAGTCAAGTGGAAGGTGCGACGTTAGCTTTATTCTAACACCTCTATGTTTGTGAGGTTATATTCTATTATAATTTTGATCAACCTCTATGTTTTGCAAGGCATATTTCTTGTAGCAAGCAAGCAAAGTTTATTTATATAGCACCTTTCACAGAGAGAAGTCCCAAGGTGCTTCACAAAAGACAATAAAATACACATAGAAAACACATATAACATTAGAATCACAAAAAGGTATAAATTAAAATAAACATGGTGGTCATATAACAACCTTTGACCTACTGTCATTAGAACGCCTGGAGAAACAAGTGGGTTTATGAACGTATTAGATTTTTTAATTAAAGCAAAATAGTTCTCACAGGTGACCTTTCACCTTAAAACCAACAGATGGCGGTGGCGATAAAATGATATCCTAGCTTGTGAGCATCTTTTAAACACCAACGAAGAAGAAAAAAAATGAGGAAGAAGAAGAAGAAGCGGTAGAAGACCATCCTTTGGTTTTGTAGGTGGCGGTGATGCGAATGTTAAGTCGAGTGCCGGCTGCCAATCAAAACCAAAGAAGAAGAACATCCCTTGTGTTTCCGGTTTGCAAAAATGGCACAAGGTTCTCAGAAGTTTAAAGCTCAGCGGCCTGGAGCGAATAAGAAACATCAATCAAACAAGCAGAAAGGACCTAAGAAAGGAGGTACGAGGGGAACATGTCTTTATTCAAACGTTGTTAAAAAGGACACGACGCGTATTTTCAATGCAATCTGTTTATATCCTGTGACCAGCGCGGAAACATCAGCGAAACACATTTTCAGCTGGACTCAATTTTGTTTATTCAACATAAATAGGAGGGAAGTTATTCATTCGCATTTGTTTGTTTGGCTGTAAAACCAGCTACTCACTAAAATAAACCTTCAGATTACAAATGGAAAGATGTGAGAGAAGAAGGTAATGAACACCAAAATATACACAGCTGTTTGACCTCGGGTGTTTCCTAAATGTGCTTCCGCTGTTTACTTCCTGTCTGTGGTAACACTGTGTTTGTGGTTTTAGTAGGCCTCATTTCTGCAGTTATTGTTGGTTTTGAAAGCTTTACCAGGTTTATTAGGAAAGAGAAGATTGAGGGTTTACTTGAATGTAGGTATTTTTTATTTTTAGATTTTAGATTTAATACAATAACATTCTAACACATATCTGCAAAGAGGAGTTTACAGTTTACTGCTAGTGTGTGACATAAACTTTGGTGTTACAGTGAAGGTTGAAAATGGGAAAGTGATGCACAATAGCCTATTATGGCAAACAGAACGTATCCACCAATTTCTGTCTTTTTAATATATATAACTGAATATATATAATATACTAATTGTTTGTTTAATTGTATTTTATTTGTTGAGCTAAAGGACTAATGACCGTAATTTAGGGAATATACAAAGTTAATTTCAAGTAGAGAATATTAAAGGTTCCTATTCATTTTTACATTATAATTACCGTGAATACACCTCTGTTCTTGTAATTAAAGGTTGTGATCATCATAGAAATTTATGATTGATTTATGATCTTGGTCATTGGGAATCTCTAAACCCAATTTGGTATGAATTCAACCAATAGTTTTGCTGCTAAAGTTTTAACAAACCAAAAACAATACTCCTTGTCTCCCCTTCAGGGAGCGGGTTAATAAATAGTTAATAAAAATAACATTTACAATTTGATTAAGAAAAACTACTGAATTATTTAGTTACTATACTGTCTTTGAAAGAGGAATGTAAATTTAATTTGTTGTATGTTGTCTGTTATTGACTCTACTTAAATTTGTTCTTTACAAAGGGAGGATCATTGCACCTAAGAAGGCTCAGGTCATTGAGCAACAGAAGCTAAAGAAGGTAAGAACCCGATTAAAGAGACATTATGGACAGGCACAGTACTGAGTTTAACATGGTATTAATAAACATGATTATTACTGTCTCCTGTTTCTGTAGGGTCTAGAGGTCGCTATCAGGAACAAGATAGAGCAGGAGGTGACCCAGAAGGCCAGCTCCTCACTCCACAAGCCACTGAGTGTCGTTAAAGGAGCTGAGGGTAAAGGTGGCCAGGGCCCATCACGTCCAGGATCCAGCTCTAAATAGGACCAGACATATGGGACTGAATTACAGAATCAAGGAGTATGAAAATGGAACACTGAGTAGACAACATAATTTAAGATAAATGTCAAGTTTAATTTGACTTCAGGAAATTGCAGTCAGGTCAATGAATGTACAGAGGCTGATGTTTATCATCTTATAATGAAGAACTGAACATGAGAAATGATATCGAGGATGTGAAATGCAAACAGGCTGTCAACCTCCACCAGGGGGCACAATATGGATTTCCTGATTTTTATTTTTTATTTTTTTGATGTCATGTTGGTCAAATCCTTTTTCAAAGCAGAATTTACACAAGATCATACTTCAATCCCTTTGTAAATGATCATTTTATTGCATGAAAACAATAAAATGTCAGGGTTAAAGTGAGAGAAAACCAGACTCATTGTTTTTGTGGTCTCAACTTTCCATGGTAATTATATAATTGATATTTTTATGTTTACAATCTTAAATGAACAGTGGTAGAAGTATTCAGATCCAACATTTTCTATATATCCTGTGCTACAAGTAAATGTATAGAAAAACGTAAGTCAAAGTAGTTGTAGTTTTGTTATTAAATACAATATAGTGTTTTTGAATTTACATATATTTGTGTGTATGTTATGTTTTTCCTGATGTTTAATGTTGAGTTCTTTTGAGCTACTTCATGAACTGTTGGCAGTTTAATCTACAGCAGCCCACTATAGACTACAAGTTGATCATATGTTTGCAGTGTAGTTGTGTAAACCCTGAGTCTCTAAAAAGTAAACTTTCCATGAGCTCAAAAAAACAATCCTAATTCCATCTTTGCCACAATAAATTTTTCAGATGATCCAAGAGGCTTTTTAAAGAGTTAGTCTGATAAAAATGAGTAGAAATAGGCTTTTCTCAGCCTATAAAAGAACAATTCATCCTTTAACTGTACATCTCAGTGAATTATTTATTAATACATGACAAACTAGAAAAGCACTCGGAGAGCGCAGACCTCCGCCAAGGCAGATCAGTCGCCCCCCCTCGATCACCACCAAAATGTCATCATTTGTTCCCTGTGCCAGTACCTACATTTCCTGAAATTTTCATCCAAATCTGTCCATAACTTTTTGAGTTATCTTGCACACAGACAGACAGACAAACCAACGCTGGTAAAAACATAACCTCCTTGGCAGAGATAAATTTCTAATCTGTAAGTCACAGGTGAGTCATATCAGGTTTGGGTGTGTTTATGTTTGAGCAGCACCTCAGTTTGTGTTGTTGACCAAACTTTCCCAAGGTGAAGCCAGTTCACTAAAGGAGGGCCCGGTTGTTTGGACTGACTGTTTTAATACTGTGAAAGTGGCCGTGGATAGTGTCAAGGCTCAGAGTTATTATTAGGCCAGCTCATTGACTAGAGGTAGGGCTGATAGATTTTAATGTAAATATAGATTTTTATCAAGTTTTGACTGAAGTAAATTTGGAAAATATCCATTAAAAAAAAAAAAAAAAACTTGTGTATTTTATGACGTACCATGCAGCAAACACAAAAAAACTGAGACTGGAGTGAAATAACACTTAATAAATCAAAGCAATATTTACTTAAAAATAGGCTAAAAGTGGATTTAATAAATATTAAACTGAGTTGATGATTAATTGATGACTTTCTAACTAATTTATGTTGATTAAGCAGATAAAATAGATTTTTTTTTTTTTTTTTTTAACTCATTGGCTTCAGTTATTCTAAATTTCCACGTAATTTATAACCTTTTCTGCATTTTAATTGTGCCACATTTAACTGTCTTGACACTTTAATGAATGTAAAGTGTTTTTAGTCTTTTTTTTATCAATTCTTGAAGAAAATGAGGTAAAATTATTGAAGTAAATCTAATTTTACCTAGAGATTTGTTAAAGGTAGAAATATCCTGGTGTGAAATATTTAGCAAATATAATAAACTTTAACAATTGTTGAAAGTCCATTTAATTAACTTTTAAAAGAACATCTTAATTGTCTTGTGAATAAGACATCAGTTTGTTTTTATGTATATGTTTTGTTTTGTGTTTTTTAAAGTAACTACTGACCACATTTTTATAGTAGTGTTACAGTCTCTTTAATGAGGTATTTATCATTTATTCTTGTGGATTTCATTTGTAGTTTTCAACATTTATGCTGTTTTGACATTTAGCTTCATGATTTTAATAAAATATTATTCAGCTACAAACAAACAGCAGCACACATTTGATAATACACAGACACAACACAAGCATCTGAGAAACCATCACAAAACAAGCTGTTTGTTAAATGATAAAATACAGTGAACAAAGTGAAGCAGCACAGACATATCAGCACTCATTTCTAAAGCAGGTCTGTGTGGTTTAATCATATGTTCATATATATATATATATATATATATATATATATATATATATATATATATATATACACGCTATGATTATTATATGTTTAAAAATCCCAAATGGCCTCCATGCAGTGAGAAGAACGCAGGAACCGAGGGAACGAGTCCTTCGCCATCAGGTTATAGATCCTCTGCTGCGCTTTGTTGAACGTGTCAACACAAGGAGAATCCATCACACTCAGCAGCCCCTCACGGGTCTCAGCATCCAAGTTTACCTGACGAAGAAAAAAAAAAACAGGCGCTTAGGGTTCTGTTTACCCCTAAAGATTGCATGTCCATCTCCTCTTTGTCATTTCCCTGCAGATATTTAATGTTTTTTTAGTTCATCTGACCTCCTGCGGGGCGTCAGGGTTAATAAACTGGCTGTAGATCCCATCAGCCTTGGTCCTCTGCAGGTTTGAAGGAGAAACCCTGTAGTCTTCGCACGCCAGCCAGAACTCAAGGTTCTCCTCACTGAACTCAGACTGCAGGAAACCACGAAACACCTCCAGACCAGCTGAGGGAACCCAACGGAATGAGCCAAAGAGAAGGAAACAAAACAAGACAGACTCAAAAATGTACAGTGATAAGGGATCTGTCTGCCATGAATGTGTTGAACCTTAAAAACACGTGAACACAATTAATATCATTTTGGAAAGATGAGTTTAAGGGAAAAAGACACCAAGACCTTCGGTCAAAGCTCAGGCCACTGACTCTAAAAATTCCCAAAATATGACATTTCTCACAACAAAGAAACAAATATGAATGAAAAAATAAATAAAATGGTAAAGGTTTTTTCTTTTTTTTTTTCAGAACTTAATGTAGATTTCAGTCAGTGTCAGTCCTTGTCAGATATAGCACTCTATACACGTTATTACATATGATATTATTATATCATCATAATATCAGCAGTAAATATGCTTTAAAAAATCATATCTTGGGAAACACTCATTTGAAACAATTTCACTACGTACACATATAGCATTAGGCTGAAAGTCAAGGTCACAGATGACTTTAAGATAAAAAATCTATACATCCACATATAGTAATTATTAGTAACATATTCACAATTTGTAGGGAATCACCAAAGTTTGCAGACGAGAAATTATATGAAGATGATCACAACTTATTTTTTTAACTTGATTCACAGGTTATAGGAACAGTGCACATTAACAGAACTGTGATAAAACCAAGAGACTATTTCCATCTGTTTCTCTGGACTTTTAGAAATTGACTTTGGTCTTAGTTTTAGTGTTTCAAGTATTAGGACAACAGCCTTGATTTATAAGAATCTGAAAAAAGGTGACATGACACGTGGAATGAAAGATGATTTTCAAACCCATCATGAATTACATATGTAGGTAAATACAAACACACTTTATAGATGTGCACCATGAACTAAGGCAGTTCTTCTATACACTATATATGAGGTGGTTCAGGTGAATTCTCAAACTTCCTGATGAAAACTACAACTTTTACCTCCAATTTTATTTCATTTTTAGAATATCAGGTATTGTTCTTCTTAATTTTTAAATTTATTTCAGCTAATAAAATTATTTTTTTCACTGCTTTTTATTGCACCCTACTTTATTAAACTATAATAAGCTGAGTTCTTTGACACTGAATACAATTGACTGTAACACTGATCTACTAGCAAAAAATGTCCAGAATAAAACTAATGAAACTTTACCAAATTTGAGTCACTAATAAAGAAAAAAATAATCCAAAAATGCTGGTTGGTTGTCGTTTCCGAGATACAGTCTTAAGTGAAATTCTGAAAATTAATAAGAGAATGGGTTTACCTCCAAAGGAATGTTTGTCTCAGAGCTACCAGATCTACTTTTTCTACAGATCTACACTTTACTGGTTATTTCTAGTGGATGATTTATAAAGCCATTGTAAAAATGTACATAATCCCAAATATATGTGTAATAACACTTTATCATATATTGAAAACATCAACTAACTAGCACTTTTGTCATCTGTTTTCCAAATCATCTTATTAAAGTATATAAGATTATATAAGAGGCAGATAATTAATTTTTTTTTTTTTTTAAAAGTGTTGATCAGTGTAACTACAGGAAAAGCACAGCAGTGCTGCATATAAAAATAATGAAATCTTACTTGAAGCTCTAACATTAAATGCACCAGTTTTTCAATGAAAAAGCCCTGTTTTATGAGTCACTGAAACAATAGACCACCCATTGGTAGTATTAAGTGATAAGAAATAAATCAATAAACTGCATCTCACTCTTGTTGTTGAGCAAAGACTCCAAATCCTGAGGAGTTTTTCCATCCTGAACCCTGAAAAGAAACATAAACAAAGTCACACGTTAACCTAAAACCCGTGCTAAGGATGTGATATAATTGATTAGGTTTGACAGTACAGACTTACTTGTGCTTGTGGTGAGTTTCAGCCAGGTGGCTTAACTTCACCCTCATCCCTTTTGCCCTAAAACACATGGTTTAAAAAAAATCACTGGGAGTTCTGTAACCAAAATATTATGTTCCTAATTCAGAAATGCTCCTTTGAAAAAAGAACAAACATAACTCAGTTGAACACTTACTTTTCCAGGCATGAGGATGGCAGGTAGGAGAGGCCTTTACACATCGAGGATTCTCTCAGAAAATGTGTGGAGGTAAAATTGACCAATTTCTTTGTGTGATCAGCTTTTTAGACTAGAGTTCTGCTCTTATATAGTCTGCCACCTCCCTCAGGTCTGTCAGACTCAGGCAGGTGGGGAAATGGCAGCTGAATAGAGGTGAAAACAGCTGACAGACATTGGTGGTGTACGTGTCTACAGCTCATGTAGGTCTGTCAACAGGGAGATACAAACTAAGACAACACATGTACGGTGATAGGAAAAGTAAATGAAGGGAACTTCCAGTAAAGTCAGGCTGTGGTGATGGGATGGTCAGGGATCAGTGATTTTTTTAAAGCTCATGTCAACAATAAAACTATGACTGTCCTCTGGTGTGTGTTTTTTTTATTATGAAAGAATAATGTGATGATGGAGGAGCAGGTGGGCTGATAACATCACTCAGCTCTAAATGGTCATAGGACTGTGGGAAGACAAAAACTGACAATATCAATAAATACCACTGTAATTTGTTTTATGCTTGTTCTTTGTCATAATTGTCAAGTTGCAGAAAACAGCACAGGGATGTTTTTATCTATGAAGTGGCAAATGTCCATCTCTGTGCCCTCCTCTGCCTCAGTAACTGCTCCTCCAAGAACATTGATTTTTAAATCATCTCACCATTTTCCTTCTGTGCACTTTAGACTTGAATCTATCTATCTATCTATCTATCTATCTATCTATCTATCTATCTATCTATCTATCTATCTATCTATCTATCTATCTATCTATCTATCTATCTATCTATCTATCTATCTGTCTGTCTGTCTGTCTGTCTGTCTGTCTGTCTGTCTGTCTGTCTGTCTGTCTGTCTGTCTGTCTGTCTGTCTGTCTATCTATCTATCTATCTATCTATCTATCTATCTATCTATCTATATTCAGGTTACGAGGGGGTACATTTTTTGATTGAGGAGTCGTTATGCTTGTGTTAAAGAGCTGATTATTATTCTTGATGTATTTTGATGATTTTTTTCTATGAAAATACATTGTTGATCATAAAGCTGGAAACATTTTTATTTTCAGACACATTCCTCTTATTTTATTGTGCATGTAAATGCCTCACATCCAGTTTTTACAGTTATGTGATTACTTCCAGTTGCCATATTTTTATGGTGATGTAAAGGGGCTCATTGGCTTCACTTCTGATCAGTGGCAATTTGTCAATAGAGGGTGCAAGGGCACCACCCTACCTATCTCACATGAAGAAGAGGACAATAAGAATCCCAAAAAACAATAAAAAAAAAAAAAACCAAAACCATTAATATTCAAATAAATGAGCTATATATGAAACAGCCCATGAGTAGTGTGTATAATCTGCATTCAAATATATTTTAAAAATGTTTTTGGTCTTTTCTGAAAAACTCATCCATGCACTCATAACAAGCAGACTCGATTACTGTAATGGTTTATTCACTGGACTCCCAAAGTCAAGTATTCACAGGTTATAACTCATTCAAAATGCAGCGGCATGTATTCTCACTGGTACCAAGAAATATCAACACATCACACCCATTCTTAAATCCTTGCACTGGTTACCTGTTAAAACAAGAATCAATTTCAAAATCCTGCTCCTGGTTTACAAAGCACTACATGGCCTTGCACCTCAGTACAGCACAGATATGCTCATCACTTACACCCCAGGAAGAACACTGCGGTCAACAGGCAGTGGCAACTTACTCGTCCCTCATACCAGATCCAAGAAAGGGGAGGCAGCTTTTAGTGTATATGCCCCACAAAAATGGAACACCCTCCCTGATGCAATTAGATTTGCCACACCAGTAGCCATTTTAAAAAACAGGTTAAAAACTAACCTTTATTTGACTGCGTTCTGTTGAATTGAGTGTGTGCATGTGTGCTTGTGTGGGTATGTGCGCATGTACTACTACGTACCACTTTTATCTGTACTTATAATTTCCAATATTTAGTTTACTTAGTCTGTTCATCACTATTCACCCGCTGTCCCTTTTCCCACTCCCCTCTGGGGGAGTGGCTACTGTTTCAGTTGTAGCCGCCTGGGGCCTAATGACGACGGGATCTGAGGTGACTCATCTGTGTCCTGTCCTGACCTGTGACCACGGACCTCCTCCCCCACCCTCACCTGTCTGGATGGACCTCCTCACCCTCACCTGTCTGGATGGACCTCCTCCCCCTTACCTGTCTCATCTGACTAGATGGACCCCTTCATGTGCCCCCACCCTACTGCATCTTTACAGACTGGAACTACATCTGCAAATGGAGGTCCATCAGTCCTGGTGCATCTATAGCCTGTCTGTCCATGGGAGTGGATCTCTCCTTCACTGTGGTTCTCACCAAGGTTTCTTTTTTCCCCGCTGGGTTTTTGGAGTTTTTCCTGCAGAAAAGGAGGGTCTAAGGACAGGGGATGCCCAGGACATTAATCCATTCCCTTTTTCTACTGTTTATTTGACTGTTGCTTGTTTTCATTACCAACTATATATATATATATATATATATATATATATATATATATATATATATATATATATATATGTATATATATATATATATATATATATATATATATATATATATATATATATATATATATATATATATATATATGTTGTGAGGCACACTGAGTCTGCCTTGTGCATGAAATGTGCTCTATAAATAAAGTTGAATTGAACTGAATTGAAAAAGTTTAGTGAGTAATCAAGTTAAATGTTTCCTGTTTGGGGTGCAAAAATCTGTGCCCATGGCTCTCTGTTTACTGTAATAGACTCTCGTTACACATGGCACGTGCGTTGTAGGCCCCTCCAGTACAAGAGATAGGAGAGCCTCGGGGCTCAAAAAAAATTGCCCAAGCACCACCCACAGGAGTAAACATCACGTCCCAAAAAGAATCAAGACCTTCCTCAGAAATGGAATCAGCGAGTAGGTCTGTAGGTAATGCTACTAAAATGTGTACATGCAGCAGGATAGTTCAGTGGGTAACTCTACTGGTGTTGATGTGGGAGGCCGGGGTTTGAATCTTGGCACATGATAATTTTGACATCTTTTAACCCTTACGTTGATTTTCTATTCTTTTAATGCGATCCAGCTGCACTACCTTCACTGCTGGTCTAAATGCACTGGCCATGTTATCGGTGTAAAGAAAATTGTCAGAGACATGCTTCACTTTAACAAGAGAGTCATGGACAGATTTGCATGTCTGAAGGACAGACAGATGAAATTTACATATAAAAATAAATGACTGGAAGCACATACAGTACTGTGTATTTTTATTTTAATTCAAATTAATATTTTAAAATAGTGGTTCATGTGCTTTGGCATACCTTAGTGGTGATATGTGGCTATAGTGCACTTGCATAATGCACCCCACCAAAAAATAATCTCACCAGTCTCCACTGCTCCTGATCCCTGCCCATGTTACAACTGTCCCCAGCCTCCCCTATTTTTACTGTTTATCAGGAGGAAATCAGCCCCGTTCCATCAGTGTTCAGACACAGTATTTGTAAATAGATACAGTGTTCATTCTTCACACCCACAGCTCACTCAGTCCGTCCCCACTCGTGGACCTGACAGCAGACTCACTCCACCGCCCGTGGGAGGAGGGCATGTGTCCGTGTCGCTTCCTGTTTCCTCAGTAGGAGCCGTCGTGAAACCTTCAAGACGGATCAAGATCGATTGCTCTGATCTCCAGTCCTGTGGACCCCCAGGGACCCGCAGACCCTGGTCCGCTGTCAGATCTGGTTTTTGGACGGAGTCGGTCAGATCCAGATCCATGTACCCGTGTCCCGGAGGTTCCAGAGTCCAGATCTTGTGCATCCCACCATGGGCGGGTTTGGAGGTAAACACCACTGTGAGTGACAACATGCACAGTGTTGGAACTAACTGCGGTATGTGGATCAGATTTAACCCGACTGTTCACAGTTTAGGGGCATCGAACTGATCAGCGTCGATTTATGGAAACAGTGACTCAAAATACAGGAATAATCTGAGGGGTTTTACTTCCACAGTGTTTAAGAAACCACAGACCCACTGGACCATAGGAGGAATATGGTGAAATTCAAAGTAACAACAGTGGACATGAAAATGGCTGCATGAAAGTCAGAGGATACGCATGAACCACAACAGCAGAGCCGTCTGACAGCTCCACATGACAGGATTATTTATTATTGCATGGTGTGCAGATATGTCCCTTCCGTTCACACACGCACACACACATCCTGATTAGGTTAACCCATGGATATCAAATACATACAGACCAATATGGTCTCAAGTGGGCCAGACCAGTAAAATAACAGTATAATAAGTTAGAAATAGTGGCATGTCCAAATTTTTCTCCTTGTTTTAGTGGGAAAAAAAGTGAAATTGGGATTTTTTTTTTTTACATTTACAAATTGTCCTTTTTCAAAAAAAAAAAAAAGTGATTATTCTGAACAACCATCAACAATCTGAAATGTCTTAATAATTAAGTGCAATTTTAATAGTGTTATGCCTCAACTTAGCATTTACACATGTGCATTACAGCACACAGATCACAGTGGACACAAAGGCACAAAACATTTAGTAACAGGCATCTGGAAATGAAAAATATAGCATTTAACTTTAGGATCAGTACATTGTGTCAATACTCAGTGACGTCCTTGACTGTTAATGTGTTCTGGGCCGTATGTTTGACACCCCCTGGTTTAACTCCAGTCAGTGGTCTCTTCTAGCTCCTGACCCTTTTAGACAGAGCTTTACCATCCTGTGACCCCATTTTACCTGTTACATAACTAATGGATTTGATTACTTTAGTTAAATGTTTGTCATTCCCTTAAGTAAAAACAAAAGATCTGGAATGATCCAATTAGACCCTTTTTTTCTTTCATATATACTAACATAACATTTTCTTTTCTACTTTATACTAAAACCTGAAAAAATGTTATTATTTAATGGTTTTCTTAATTAATCTTTCCATTCTGTTCGACTTTAGAGTTTGACATCCTGATGTCCATGCGTCTGGTCAGCAGACCCTGATGCTATGGGATCCCATCACTTGACCTGGCTCCCCTGGGTGCATTGCCAGGACCATGGATATGCTGGTTCTGGTTCTGGTTCTAGTTCTGGTTCTAGTTCTGGTTCTAGTTCTGGTTCGGATGAGGACAGGCAGAAGCGCTGGGCCGAGCTGTTCGATCAGCTGGACCTCAACAAAGATGGACGCATTGACATTTCTGAGCTGCGGACGGGGCTGGCAGGGAGAGGACTTTCACGGGGAACCTTGGAGAGGGTAAAACAGGAAATCTGAAATTTAGCTTCTAAATCTTTCCCTTTTTCTTTACTGTTTGTAAAATTTCATTAATTGTCCTGATGTGCTGTTTTTTTATTTGTGCAACAGCTCCAGACACATACAGACTTGCAATATTGTGAATACACACAGTCTCAGTTTGTTTTGGCTGAAAGTGTGTAGGTCATGCAGTCTTTAATGTCTTTGCCTGTGTGTGTGTGTGTGTGTGTGTGTGTGTGTGTGTGTGTGTGTGTGTGTGTGTGTACACATGTAAAGGGCAGCATGCTGTCTATTTTAGTACCAGAAGTAGGACCTTGTAAGACGAGAACATAACCTTTTTCTCTGTCATGCAAACTTGATCTGTTTTCCACACTGGGATCTTTATCCAAAATCAGCCATTTTTGTCGTGTCTCTTTATTGATTGTGTTTACATTTTAAAACTCACACTAAAAGCTGTTTATTGTGTTTTTCTTCCACATTTTTCTTCCATTTTTTTCCATACTCTCTGTCTATGTGTCAGGGCTCACCATAGACAATGTGAACTAGTAAAATACATTCAATTTTCTATGACATTTCACAAATACAACCTTTCAGACAAGTGTGATTGGTGGTAAATGAAAAAGTTAAGTGGTCCTGAATGTGAAAAAAAAAAAATCTATTTTTTAAAGTTTAGTTTAAAATTACATTGACGTTTTTGTTTGATCTAATTTTCATCAGACAAATATATCTCACACTTTACATTTTGTGTCATTTCTTCTTTCTTCATAACATGCTGTAGTAATATCTGTCCAACAAGTGGAGATAAGCACTAATGATACAGGGTATTTTGGCCTTTTTAGTCCAACGCCCAAAGTTCTGATGGACTATTGGTATCAGTTGTTGTCTGTCTGTCCGTCCGTCCGTTATCTGTCTGTCCATCGTCCATCTGTCTGTCCATCTGTAAACAGTTTTTCAAGAAACTTCTTCTCCAAAACCGTCAGCCAGAATCAGTTGAAATTCATAGCAGAGGTTCCCTGGGGCAAGGTCTACCTCATTTGTTCAAAGAATTGAGAAATACCGATTTTTGAATTTTTAACATTTTTTAAATCTCCATTGGTTTATAATGGGAAAAATTTCAAAGTGCTAGAATTTCAATACAATTCAAGATATTGATAAGATTACTATTGGCAATAGATAGAAAATCACAAATGGGCTTTCACATGGTGCCTTGACCTTTGACCTTGAGTGACCTTGAAAGGCCAAAGAAATGTCAATTAATGACTTTAAATATTTCAATATGCCGTTGGACTACAGGACCATTGCTCCTATTTTTGGATTATAAAAACTGTATAGAGTTGAGTCGAATTGAGCCGGGTCATGTTGGAAAGGTGCAGTGGAAAAGGGGCATAATTCATGCAGCATTTCTTGGACACCTGTTGCCTACCCACCGGTGAAGTCTACTGCCTGGATTGCATCCTCTTGTGTCCATTATAACTGTTGCTGTTTGTCTTTCAGATTGTGGAGGCAGGAGACACCAACCAGGATGGAGTACTGGACTTCGAGGAGTTCAGCCAGTATCTCCGCAGCCACGAAAAACAGCTCAAACTCATGTTTCGCAGCCTGGACAGAAACAATGACGGTCTGTAACTGAAAAACAAAGAAGAATCCATAACAAAACTACACATATGTAAAACAGAATGCAGATATCCTTTCCATTGACTAACTGTATCTCTTCTGTCTCTCTCATGGTGTGTGAATGGTGAATATTTTCAGGTCAGATAGATGCAGCAGAGATCCAGCATTCACTACACACCATCGGCGTCAACATTAGCCTCAAGGACGCCACCAGGATTTTGAAAAGGTCTGATTTTGAAGGCAACGTATGTAGTATTTCATTGTTTGTAAACACAGCAGTTAAAACTCGGCTCCTCCTCTCTACTCAGAAAATGAGGAAGAGAAAACAGTGGTTGAACGAGCAATAGATCACACAGATGGAGTGACGGATGATAGCGAGACAAAAAGCCATTTCATGGATAAATAACTTATTTCTTGATTCTGTCATAGCTCTTATACTGTAAAAATGCATATAAATAAACACAGGCCTTTGCAAATATTCTGGGGGAATATTCTAGATACAATATACTGTACAGCTGAAAGACATGACTGGAGGTGCTGGGTTTTTTTTCATGTAGTTCTGTCTACACACACTGAGCGATGCTATTGTTAGCTGGAGATACAAACAAAAGACAAAGGTTTACACCCTTGTAATGTTATGAACACAGCAAAACAAGAGGAAAATAGAAAATCCAAGCAGAGGGCATAGTAGCTGCAAGTAAATACAGCATCACACACTGACAGAGGGTCAGAAGTGACAATGAACTATTTATTGTGTTTTTCAAAGGAAAATGTTTTTTTACTTTGCCTTTAATGCTCTGGGAAAGTAAAACCATACACAGAATAAATATACCTAACATAAATGTAAACCAGTCATAGTTAAATACACCTATAGCACTGACAAGAATTGCTAATATTCTTTGGTATCATTTGGTACCAAATATAAGTATCTCGTTAATTCCATCAGTGCATGCAGAATGTGCGCACATCTTTTATTTATTTTTCATTAATGGTAATATGTTAGCAGATACATCTAAACTGTGGTAAATGTGTTTATTTTTTTATGTTGTAAAACTGCTTTGATTGTATTGAGCTGAAAAATTAAACCACAATGTGCAATAGGATTTCGGTAGTATTAAAATGGGAAATTGTGTTTATTTATTTTTTTTTAGTTTAGGAATTGTTACTAAAGCATAGGTATTGAATCTGATACCAGAATGAAGAATTCTCAAACGATATCCAACTTTATCGTAGCTTATATGTCTGTATACATACTGTACATGCATACATATACAGTCATGGAAAAAATTGCTATACCATCAAAAGTCATCAAAAACAATGGTTATGCAATCAAGTACTAACGCCTGTGTGTATCATGTGACTAAAACAGACAAAAAGGAAAACATGGAATGCCTAAAAGCACTGTTTTTGTCAGTACAATGCCATAGATATTGATGTAAGAACTTAAGTGATTTTGGTTATTAACAAGAAAACATGGAAAATGGATAGATATCAGCTCTGAAATTAAACGCTTTTGAGCTATTTTTGTTGTTATCATTATATTTGTCCAAACAAATGTACCTTTAGTTGTACCAGGCATTAAAATGAACAAGAAACTGAAGAAAACAAGAGTGGTCTAATAATTTCTCCGCAACCGTATATTTACATATGTTGAGACAAGCACGGAGATCAGTTGTTTCAATATTCTTGAACGCATTCTACAATCTCACCCAATCCCTCTAGCTTTCAACAGGAATTGTCTAATTTTAATTCTTATATGTGTCATCCAGTATGGACAAGGACGGCACCATGACTATTGACTGGAATGAGTGGCGTGACTACTTCCTGTTTAACTCGCTCTCTAACATGGAAGATGTGGCACGCTACTGGAAACGCTCAGTGGTAAGTACACCCACATATGTACTCCTAAAGTAACTCAACAACATAACAGCGACACAGTAGGATTTAGTGTCTTTGCTTCTTATTAATCCTTTTTTCTATTTTGCGCATCCTTTCCACGGCTTCAGTAGATGCTGGATATAGGTGAGCAGCTGACGGTTCCTGATGAATTTTCAGAAGAGGAGAAGGAGTCTGGTTACGTTTGGCGGCAGCTGATGGCTGGAGCCATGGCTGGATGTGTGGCTCGGACTGGAACGGCCCCCTTAGACCGCCTCAAAGTATTTCGGCAGGTCAGCAAGACACAAATACAAACTCCATCTCTCTGATCCACCTGATGCAAAGCATTTACTGCCTCAGCTAATCTGATGAACATTGAGTAATGTTCTCAATGTTCTGTTCAGGTCCATGGTTCTGCTGTGTTCAGAGGGAACGTACTTAGTGGTTTTCAGCATATGTTGAATGAGGGAGGACCGTGGTCATTGTGGAGGGGCAATGGTGTAAATGTTCTCAAAATTGCCCCAGAAACTGCGATCAAGTTCACAGCTTATGAAGAGGTAAGAATAGGCTTGACAACTTCCTACATATCTGAACATTTACACATATCTTTATCTTCGATTTCAATCTTTTCTTGCATTGCCCTGTATTACGCAATATATCTGTCATTTATAAACATGTCTTACTCTGCTTCTTCAGTCTACTTGAGTTTGTCTTTTCCACAGCATCATTTTTTCCTGGCGTAGTTTTTCCCTTGTCTCCACTTTTTTTTTTTGACGTTAAAAAAGGTGACAGCATTTACATGTGTCAAAATTTCTTTTCAAAACAACAAAAACACATTTACAGTACATTCTCCACTGACTCCATGCTATCATATCATTTTGAATCTGTCTTGAATCTGTCTCTTCATGTCTACTTTGCTATACTATCCTGCACAGATTAAACACATGATGCGAGGCAGCGATCAGACGAGAAATCTAAGAGTTTATGAACGGTTTCTTGCTGGTTCTTTGGCTGGAGCCATAGCACAGACGACAATCTACCCGATGGAGGTAATATCAGGGTAATACACATATAAACACATTCTTACAACATTGGAAAATGATCATCCTTCTGGTATAGATGAATACTGAACCTTTTCTTCTTCTCATTCTATGATTTGTCCCATCTTTTGTTTTGTTTTGTTTTTTTCATATTTTTTAACAGGTGCTTAAGACACGTCTCACACTAAGGAATACAGGCCAATACTCAGGACTTGTCGACTGTGCTAAACAGATCCTACAGAAAGAGGGTATCATGGCCTTCTACAAGGGCTACATACCCAACATGCTCAGTATTATCCCATATGCTGGCATCGATCTGGCTGTCTATGAGGTTAGAGCATATTTAAGGTATAGGGGGTACAATTTTAGGGGAATTTAAGAGGATCACATTAATATAAATAATGTTCTTACGTATCTTTTCAGTAATGGATAATCATGGAAAAATAACTTTTTTTATTGCCTTAGAATGACTTTTTTGTATTTACAGAAGGAGTGGGTTGTATTTAATGGACTTCACCAGGTTGTGCTACCATTTTCCTCAGTTGTACAGTGCTTCTGATGGAATGACCTTTTTTTTTTTGTCAATTTGACATATTTGATGGCATTTGGTGTTAGGATGCAGTGCCGTTGCCTACTATATGTGAGTGTGGACAGTTCACTAAAAGCACAGGACAAATAAAACCAACACTGATTTTAACAAGGGAGAATGAGGGTGGGGGTTTTTCTGTTGATCCAATCTGCAACTGCACTATTAGACATCAACAAATATCACACACTGAACTGTTTGATTAGACACTTCTCATGCTGTGTATCTCTTCAGTCTTAACTTTTGTTTATCTCTCTTTCTCCAGACTCTGAAGTTTTCCTGGCTGAACAGGAATACAGGTTTAGCTGACCCAGGGGTGATGGTTCTGGTCGGCTGCGGTGCTGTCTCCAGCACATGTGGACAGCTGGCAAGCTACCCACTGGCACTGATCCGCACCAGAATGCAGGCACAAGGTCAGGAAAGTGTTTCATATTGATTCAATTTATCATGTTTATGTAGCTTAGAATTAGAGATGCACAATTAACAAAATCATGAATGCAATGTCAGCCTGTGCAGTTACTTAGAGCAGTCATATTTTGTTAAACCCACTTTTATTCATCTTTGGTTCATTTATTTGTGTATTTGGACCCTAATAGTTCAAGAAGTTTGAATTTGAACCCTCCAAGTGCTGCAAAGCTATCTTTATATTAATTTCCTTCTTAATTTGTTACATCTATAACTAGCTACGTCACGACATTTGCACATATAAGGTCAAGACTTCTGTTGAACATTTCTCCGAGTATGACATAATTGTTTGTCAGTAGCAGCGGTTGTAGTCCATACAGAAAATATTTCCAAACTTAAAGCTGATTACCTAAAATGTTCAGTTGTTGGTTGTATTAATGAACACAAGTAGCTAAATGAGACAGAACAGCATGGTCAACAACCTGGAGGGGATGGGGTGTGAAGTGGTTCATTTGGATTTATAGGGCCAGCGCTCAAAATGACCTGTCTCCTGTCATTACTCAGAAATAGGGTTGAAGATGGACATGTAGAGTTTAATTAATGAAGAATTCTGACCCAAACATAGCATTTACAGTTTATTTAGACCACAGGGAAATGTTTTAAAATGCATAATTCTCATGATCACAAAAAGGCAGCAATTTCATAACTTGTATGTTTTGGATTTAGTGACCCTGACCTTGATATCCAAACCAGTAGAGATATAATGCCATTGGTTTATCTCACTTGCAATCATTATTGTAAATCATTATATTGCCTGCAAAAATAGGAATATGACTTTTCGCCGAATGGCGCAGCCCTGTTTAATGTTCTTAGTCACTAATATGGTCATATTTTCCTTTTAATTTCGCACCAGTTATCTAGAAAAAAAGTATGTATCAGACTGTAGAATGGTAAATAATGGTAAATAATTTAACCATACTAATCATCCAGCTTTTTGATAAAATTTGATGTATACTGTACCTTACACTGGGTATTTTTAAAGGCTTACAATCTGGTAAATTGTTTACATATCTCCTGGAAACACTGGTTGACATTAATTTCACTCTGGCATGAAAACCAACATGCCTTGAGTCACTGTTGAGAGGCATTGTATAGAAGAGTATGTTACACAGACAAAAAAACGCATGTAAACACTGTAAAAATGATGACTTGAATATCCTCTTAACTCAGGGTTCTCTCTTTTTTTTGCTAGTTTTCAGCTTTCTCTCATGCTTTTCTGCAGACAGCGGGTAGATTTTATTCAGTTGTTGTATCTCACATCAGCTGCGTACAGTTTAGCCAACAACATGACTTATAGATATACTATGACATTGATGAGTTTTAACAAATAATTTGACACCAAAGATCACCTGAACTGCTGACTGTCTCCCTTTATATGACCACTTTTGTGTCACATGACTGAAGTTTCATATGAAGGTCAAGTGAGGACAAATGAGCAGAATCTATGCACTAAGAAGGACTGTGAGGAGATATTTCAAACAATAAAATGCTAAACATTTTAGTGTTGAGTTATATTTATCATGTGTTATGAAAGTTGTTTTGCAGTTCATCAACTGAGTATCAGGCCTTGAAAGATGGAACAGCACTAATGTTTTCTCTTTTTAAGAGTTTTTTTGTCATGTATTATGATAATTATTGTGTAGAGAAAGACAGAAAAAGCAGTGGATAGAGAAACAGGGACCTAGGTGGATGTTATGTCACTATTTATCATGTACCAGACTGTGATGTTGGAGCTCAGTCTTTTTCTTTTCCTCCTCAGCATCATTGAAAGGAGACCCTAAGCCATCTATGTTGGCCCTGGTTCGTAACATTGTGATCCAGGAAGGAGTGTTTGGACTTTACAGAGGAATTTCTCCCAACTTACTGAAGGTCATCCCTGCTGTCACCATGTCCTACGTAGTCTACGAATACACAAGGATCCTCCTGGGAGTGGACATTGAGGGTAGGAGAGGAGGAAAAGCAAAGGATGTTTGAAGTGGAATGTTTTTATCTCCAAACACGTCAACAAATGCTCTGGCAGCGCATGAGGAAATGTGCCATAGCTGTGTGTGAGTCTATCACACCTCTCGACAGAAGTATCTTGCAACGATGCTGATGGGGTGAGAGGATAAAAAACAAACCATGGAAGAAACAGAAAAAATAAGAACACATCAGCATTAATTCATATTTTTGAAAAACTCACATTTTCTTACATTTCTCACGTGATGAGTTTCCCGTGTGATACTGCATTACAATGCATGCCTGAAGTTACTGATTGTGTGGAAGCTAACCAACTATCCCACTGCTACTGCACTGAGTTGATGAAGACTTGCATGGACTTGACAATTTCCCAGCAAACAGATAAAAGTATACCTTGGAGCAATGCTTTACATTCCTTCACTGCTTAAAAGCCACAAAAAAAGCAGAATCTTTTTTTTTCCCCTCCCAGGTCGAATATAGAAAAGACTGATCAAGCTGGTCCCATTTCCTGTTCTCTAAATGAGGAGCTGCACAATCAGGCATTTAAGGAACATGCTGCAAGTGTTAGGAATACTAAAGCACAGCAATAATTACCGACACAACTACAGAAAGTTACTGAATTCATGGACATGAATGGACTTGACTACAGAAAGGATTGCTATTGAAAAAAGTGCACCAAAGAACTTTATAAATGAAAGAAATGAAGCTACCAAAGCTAAATAACAAAATGCAGGTAATTATCTCTAACATGCTCACGTTTTATGAGTCTGGTCAGCAAGGGGAGATTGTTTCTGTCTGTTACTATTTAAAAACCCTGAGGCGGCTGGTACCACACACTGTACACAGCCTTTATCAGATCTGTACACGTACAGTAATGGTTTTGATTGACTGAAGTGACCTATGTATGTCACAAAAGACAGTGTAATGTAATGAACTTTTTAATATGTAAATTATGTGCAAATAAATGCATGCTTGGTGCTGCTTTTGTAAAAATGAATTCTGTTTATATCTGTCTTGTTCAGGTGAGCTGCAATTTCTGTTTTACTTGCCATATAATAAAGAGATGTAAGTTTCTGTACATGTGATGAACATTAGAGTATTGACTGTCAGAACCTCTTCTTACTGGCTTATTGTTGTGCTATAGATTTTGGATAATAACTAATAGCAGGCTGATATTGGTTAAAATTCAACAAAATTCTACAAATGGAGTTCTTCTAAAGTATCAATAAACTAAAAATTACTTCAACATACTGTACAGACTGTATATCATAGTTAAGAATATCAATTTCAGCAAAGTTTCAGCCTAAAAAGGATGAAAGTGTTAATCATACCAAAAGTAAATAAACAAATTAGAAATAGAATCCAAATCAGGCATTTTGCCAAATAGAGACACCATAACATAAATACATCATACAATGACATAGTGACAAGCTTGCCAATCTTTGACACTGAAAAAATGAATAGCATAATATATCTGTTCTGTCAATAGGTGTATGCATTTATTTATGAATATTTATTGCACATAAAAATCATTCTTGTAAGAAGGCATAGTTTTAACATTAGAAAATAATAATGGTCATGTCATGGGATTGATGTTTATCAAACATAAATGAAGCAAATAAGAAAAATATAGTTAACCAATGTATACTATAAGGTTTATATTCACACACATACACAACCACACTCATGTATTCTTAATACATTTGTTTCATTATTTAGGTATTTTATTTTATTTTATTTTATTTTATTACCACCGCCAAGGAGGTTATGTTTTTGCCAGGGTTTGTTTGTTTGTTTGTTTGTTTGTCTGTCCGTTAGTGTGCAACATAACTCAAAAAGTTATGGACAGATTTGGATGAAATTTTCAGGGTTTGTTGGAAATGGGATAAGGAAGAAATGATTAAATTTTGGTGGTGATCGGGGGTGGGGGGGGCCACTGATCAGCCTTGGCGGAGGTCTGCGCTCTCCGAGTGCTTCTAGTTTTATTTTATTTTACTCAGACGCATGAAAAGGGCCTCTAACAGCTGGTGTGTAATTTCCCCTCCAGTCCAGATGATGGCAGTATATAGAGCTTACTCCTTTGAATATCTCCTTTACAAAATGCACTAAAAGAAAAAGAAGAAAACCCCGGGTGAAGATCAAGATGCATTGATTGGTTATTTTAAGCAGGGAAGTTTGCCGGCGTGGTAAGCAGTCCTCACATTGCTGTCCCCGATACGCTGCTGTTAGCCTTCCCGCTTCTGCGCAGCCCGACCCGGCTAAGTGTTTCCAGCCTTTCCCCCGTGTGTCTTGTGAGCAGCATGTCTGAATACGGCGCTTTGCCCACAAATGGAGTCGGTGCTGGGATGAAGAAGGACGCCTTTGCAGATGCGCTACAACGAGCTAGACAGGTAACCAAAGTGGTCGGCTACGTGAAGACGTCTCGGGCTAGTTAGCTGGTAGGACAAGCCGCTAGCTTTAATTATTCGGGACGTTAGCTTTAGTTAACTAGCTAGCGCGCCAGCATTTAATTGTCTTAACAAGTATGATAGTCTGTATAGTAAACGTGTGCGATTTAGACGTTACACGAGTAACCGAGTAATGTAGATATTTAATGTACATGTAGCTAACCGTTAACGACGTCTCCTCAGCGAGTCTGAGGTTAAGGTAAAGGGGTAATCGTAAGCTAGGCTAGTTGTAGCTACATTAGCTATGATTAACGGTAACCAAACACATAATGTAGTTACCGTTATTTCCATCTGGTTTACAAAACAGTTAACATTAGATTCTACTTATGATACAGATTAGTAATATCTGTCTGTGTTATAGCATGGTGAATAAACAAAAGGGCTGATTGTAAAGATCGACTTACATTATTAGCGTTTCTGTAATACCATACGTATTTATTGTTGTAGTGTGATACAGAGCTGGACAATGTCGTCAAAATGCTTTTATTAGATATGAATATATAATTATAATTATTTACTTCAATAGTTATTTCATTCATGCATAAAAGCTGGTTTCAGCTCCGGTGTGAAACCACATGGTTCGTTGTCTAGTGTTTTCATAATACCATTAAGAAAATAAGTACATATTCATTTGATTAACAACAGCAGTAATGTTCTTACTCGGAAAGAGGTAAAAAACAAAAAACAAAAACAAAAAAAAAACCACAGTATTAAAATAATCCTGTTTTTGACAATCTTCATGAATTTTTGCGTGGTCTTCCGTAGTATTTCACTTTGCTGATAGATGATTTAAATCACTTGTGCTGCCAAAATCTAAGCATCTCAGCTTTATTTGTTGGCATGTGACCATCCGTGTGCAATGGTCAATCCTTCTGAGCACAAATTCTCTAGAGCTTGTTATAACAGACAAGATGAACTGAAGGAGCACAGCACATCCTTTACAGTGTTCAACTTTCTTTCCAGATTGCAGCTAAAATTGGTGGCGATCCCCCAGTAAGTAACAATGGAGGAGCAGAGAGCTATCCATTCGCTGCACAGAAACGATCCCTGGAAGAAGGAGGTCGGTTATAACACACTTTAGCTGCATTCTAGTTTTCTGCAGAGTAGGAATCACATTTATATTTGTTGTTTTAGATGAACCCAGTGCCAAGAAGGTAGCATCACAGAGTGACAGAGATTCTTCAATGTGTAAGTTAAACACACTCATAAATAGGGATGGGTACTGTTAAGATATTGATCATCCTTATTGATCTTATATTTTAACAGTATTCTTCTTACTATTTTTTTGGTTTGTTTTCTTTTTCAGGTTAGGGTTATGGTTCAAATACAGAACAGAATTATTTGCTTCACTTTTCCAATTTGTGGCATAATTATTTATATATATGTATATAATGTGCATTTTTTACAAGGAAAGTGCAACAGCATTTTTTTAAACTAAATCAGTATCAGAGTCTGTCGTCATAGATTTTGTCATCATTGTAGACTGAGGCAAATTTAAGTAATTTTTTGCTGCAAAAGAAAATCTGTATTATCTAGATCAAATTAGAAGATTGCATCACAAACGTCCTATGAAGAAACAGACTCTATAAAGTTTGATAGACATCAATTATGCTGCTTTAATATGTAAGAAATGTATTTTCCATTAGCAAAGCAGATAATGTCAGACCTAATCGATTTGGTGGCCTTTAATTATTTAGCCCCAGGGCCTGGTTAGACCCAGGTTTTGGTATGCATCTCTACAGGGTGAGTCAGAAAAAATGCTCTTTTCATTTAAAGAAATTGTACCACTGAAATGGAAATGCTTATTTTTCTTTTGATCATACAGTCATATTTATGTGGTCATTGAGCATGTCTGGCGATTGAATCATTGATTTATGGCATAGCATAACAGAGGGAATGTCCATTGTTTATTGTGCACCGAAATATCTGCCAACACAGTTTATGCCACCGTGAATGAAATTGAAATTGTCAACCATTACAGCATGTTTACTCACCATCAAAATGTTTTGTCTCAACAAAGTCGTCCGGCACGACCTTCAACCTGGCTACCATTCAGATTGATGCAAATCTGTGCTCGTTGTCGCATCTCTAACACAGCTCTTCTCGCCATTCGTGTTCGTCGTAGGGCTTGGATTTCTCTGCACATCCGTAAACTGTGGTCTTGTCATGATGAAAACTCCCTGGGCACTGTCATGTAGGCCTATGTCCTGAGTGTGAAAGCAAAGCCCCGACTCCTGTAATTGTTGTCAATTTCAAGTTTGTTCACTGTGGCATACATTGTGTTGGCAGGTATTTCAGTGCCCAATAAACAATGGACCTTCTCTCTCTTATGCAATGCAATAAATCTATGACTACATCACCAGACATGCTCAACAACCACATCAGTATGACTGTATGGTCAAAAGGAAAATCAGTGTTTCCGTTTTAGCAGTACAATTTCTTTAAATGGAAAGAGCGTTTTTTCTGACTCACCCTGTACAGTCAGACAGTTTCTATCATACACACTCCCTTGGTTCAGAGTTCCACCATTCACCAGTTCTTCTCTTACAGCTATTGAAGCTCAACTAGCTGCTCTGTCCCAACAAAGGTATTGGATTATTTTTAGTGTTTATTCATTGAAATCATGAATATTTCAGGGGTTTGTGGTTATATGACTATGACAGAAATGGGAGTTTTCTTTATTTATGTGTTCCCCTGTGTGTAGTGTCAGATCCTCCACGATGACAGAGGAGTACAGGGTGCCTGATGGCATGGTCGGTCTGAGTGAGTAGATGCACATACATTGGACTCACATGATGCCTGGATTAGTGAATCACACAAATTTAACTCTGATCCATATGTCTTCTCATCCACTGTCTGTGGTTCCTTAAGTCATTGGACGTGGTGGTGAACAGATCAATAAAATTCAACAAGACTCTGGCTGCAAGGTCCAGATTGCACATGGTGAGCAAATAGTTAGCTCTTAATTTGTTATGTTTACACACAGCCACGGACACAATGATACAGTTTTATTCCTTTTCACAGACAGTGCTGGTCTTCCGGAAAGAAGTGTTTCCCTGACGGGGTCAGGAGATGCCATACAGTAAGTTAAAGTTCATATTCACATGTAAATATGTGCAGTTTAATTCATGGATGTCTTTTGGAAGCACCTTTTGTTTAAAGGTTTAGAAGTAACAAAATTGAAAATGAGAGGATTAATATGGGATTCTAATCTGGAAATTCTTTCATTTAAATTTGCTCACAGGAGAGCCAAGGCTCTTATTGATGACATAGTGTCAAGGGGCCATGAGTCCACCAATGGGCAAGGAGGCTCCATGCAGGAGATGATCATCCCTGCAGGGAAGGCTGGCCTTATTATAGGCAAAGGAGGAGAGACTATCAAACAGCTCCAGGTGAGAGCCACAATGTATTTTGCTGAAATATTCAAGATCACCACAGATTTTATTATAGTCAAAGTGCTTGTGTGGCACAGAGATTACAAACAAAATGATTATGAAAATTGTGCAGTTTGCGTAATCAACAAATACAATGCTATAGTAACCTACAGTAACCAGTAATGATTGTTATTGATAGTTTTCTTTGATACCATTAAATGATTATTTGAATAATCCATACTGAAAATGCTACTCACTTTAACTAAAGTGAAATACACCAGTTTTACTATATTTGTTCATTGCATTTTTTTGTTTGTGAATGAGAAGCAGCGTATTTTCCATCAGTTAAATCACTTAAAGCTGCATATGACTCTTGTCATCAATTGTTCATCAAATCTGTAAACCCAAGTCATAGACTAAGTATCACAAATCCAAAAGTTTTTCTATGATTACGCACCTGAATCTCTTCCCTCACGGTGAACAATTTCAAAGTGTACGCCATCATAAACAATCCATTTGTTTACAGACGGAGCCAGTAGGTCACTCGGGCATGTTTGGAAATTTGTCGTGATGTGCAATGTGGGAAGTGGAGCTCCATGCAGCCACATTATGGCCAAAACGGCAACAAACACGGAAATGGCCTCATTGCCTCTTGCTACTGCAGCTGCGTGGAGCACGTCGTGACAAATTTCTGAAAAATGCCCAAGTGACCTACCGGCTCTGTCTGTAAACAGACCATTGTTAACGGTGGAGTACACTTCGAAATTGTTCACCGTAAGGGAAGAGATTCAGGTGCGTAATCACGGAAAGACTTACAGATTTGTGATACTTAGGCTATGACTTGGGTTTTACAAATTTGTTGAAAAGTTGATGACGAAAGTCATACGTAGCTTTAACCAACAGTTACAGCAAAACATGAATTAAAGTAATGCAGCAACATTTAGTTTTTTTCTTTAGCTAAAGTTAATGACATAACTAGCGGCTGCTACATACTTTCAGAGTGTTCATTACACTTGCATATTAGCATAAGCATTAACTGTAACATTATTACCTTGTGTCAACTCTGCTCTCAGGAGTAATGCAGACTGGGTATTTCTGCTGCAAATGCTGCACCATTGAAGCTTGCTCTTGTGATAAACTAGCTTCGTACCGCATTCTATTGTTTTGTGATGTTTTTTTTTTCCCCCCAAGTTTTAAGTGTTCCCACGCATTATACATTTTTGTCCTTGTCTCCTCTGAGCTACACTCCATGTTGTGTGGGACAGTCCTGTCATGTTTGTCACAATAAGCATCTGCGTGAAACACAACCGTGGATCCAATGTAAAGCAACAGCAAAATTAAGGAAACAAAACTTTGAGTCAGAAAAATTTTAATCACTTTTTTTAAAAAAAATCAATTAACTGTTTCAGCTCTAGTTAAGTGCTCCCATACAGACTGGATTAATGTACCTTGGTTCAATAATTTAACATACATGTTAATCTAATACTTAGGAGCGAGCTGGTGTTAAAATGATTCTTATTCAAGATGGGTCCCAGCCACCTAACGTAGATAAACCCCTACGCATCATTGGAGACCCCTACAAAGTTCAGGTAACTTTAAAACACAGTGCAGTTCATTTTTTAAAAATCTTTTTTATACTCCAAGGTAGCCTAAGATTCACTATCTTCTGTTTTTTGTAGCAAGCAAAAGAGATGGTCAATGAGATTTTGCGAGAAAGAGATCATGCAGGGTTTGGGGAAAGGAATGAATATGGATCAAGAATGGGAGGAGGAGGTGGTGGTGGCGGCGGCGGCATTGAGGTAAGCCATCTAAATGTTGCAGTAATGATCTCAACAGAGCAATAACAAGTGTAACTTAATATGTAATGCAAGTTTGCTATTTCCAGTTAATTATGCAACTGTGCAGAGTTAACAGAAGTGTTGGCTGTAACTCTACAGATAGCTGTGCCACGTCACTCTGTAGGAGTTGTGATTGGCAGAAGTGGAGAGATGATCAAGAAGATCCAGAGCGATGCAGGAGTGAAGATTCAGTTTAAACCAGGTGAGCACCCCAGATGTTCATCTAGTGACAAAATGATGGTAAAGTAATTGACTTGGCTCAATGATAGTTTTTGAGAATACATTCTTCCTTTACTTGTAACGTTATTCACATAGGTTATCTACTTGGCAAAGAAAAAGTCTTTCACGGTGACTGTGGCTCAGTTGGTACAGTGGGTCATCCAATTACTGAAGGACTGGCAGTTCAAATCCTGGCTCAGATTGTTCACTTGTCTAAGTGTCCTCGAGCAAGACACTGAACGCTAAATTGCTCCCAGTAAAACCAGGCAGCACCTTGCATGGTGGCAGCCACCTACTGGTGTATGAGTGTATGTGTGAATGGGTGAATGTGAGGCTTTGTAAAGCGCTTTGGGTATCATGAAGGTATGGAAAAGCACTATATATGTGCAGTCAAGTTACCATTTTACATTTACAGTTGGATAGAATTACAATATAATTACAGCTGTTCGATGTTAAATAAATTGTACAAAGTGACACTGACGATTTGGTGCCTTTTTTTTTTTTTTTTATAAAGCAAGACTTTCTGTACATTTTTTTTTTTTACTTTGTGTACTCCCCCTCACCTAAGTCTGTTTGTCATCCCTAACAGATGATGGTTCAGGTCCTGAGAAGATTGCTCACATCATGGGTCCACCAGACCAGTGTCAGCATGCTGCATCAATAATCACTGACCTCTTGCAGAGCATTCGTGCCCGAGAGGAAGGTGGGCAGGGGGTACGTACAGTCATTATTTGATTTGTCTGGTTCTGAAGGCAGAGCTTGTTTGTTGAGCTGTTAAACCTGACATACACGGTGTGTCATCCTCAGGGCCCCCCAAGCCCTGGTTCAGGGATGCCACCCGGCGGGCGAGGACGGGGTCGAGGCCAGGGGAACTGGGGTCCTCCAGGAGGGGAGATGACCTTCTCCATCCCTGCTCACAAATGTGGACTTGTAATTGGTCGAAAAGGCGAGAATGTCAAGTCCATCAACCAACAAACTGGTGCGTTTGTTGAGATATCTCGTCAACCACCGCCAAACGGAGATCCAAACTTCAAGCTGTTCACCATTAGAGGGTCCCCCCAGCAGATTGACCATGCAAAGCAGCTTATTGAGGAAAAAATTGAGGTATATTGATTTGTCATTGTGAGACATCAAACAACTAAAAGGGACATAAACCATATACCAAGGTCCTAAATTGAGCTAATTCCCAGGTTTTCTCCTTATTAGGCTCCGTTGTGTCCACTGGGTGGCGGACCTGGTCCAGGAGGTCCAAGTGGTCCCATGAGTCCTTATAATCCCAACCCTTATAATGCAGGACCTCCTGGTGGTGCTCCTCAGTAAGTAAAATTAAATACTTCATTGCTGGAATTTTACAATTTCTATCGGGGATAATAATCAATTTATAAACTAACATGTGGTTTTTAAACCTGTTCTTCCCTGTCTCTGCAGTGGAGCCCCACCTGGTGGACCCCAGTACTGTCCTCAAGGTTGGGGAAATACCTACCAGCAGTGGCAAGCCCCAGCTCCTCATGACCCCAGTGAGTACCTTCTCCTTCACATTCTGTTCTTGTACAAGTACTTAAGAGATCAGACGGTGTTGTCACTATCCTGTGTTTTTATTTCTTTACCTCATTAGGTAAGGCGGCAGCAGACCCAAATGCAGCATGGGCAGCCTACTACGCACAATACTACAACCAGCAGCCAGGGGGCGCCATGGGAGGCCAGACTCCAGGGGCCGGAGGAGACCAGAGCCAAGCAGCACAGACTGCTGGGGGTCAGCCAGACTACACAAAGGCATGGGAAGAGTACTATAAGAAGATGGGCATGAGTATGTTGAACCTACTAGCATACACTTGTCTGAATTTATTTGGATTAGAGTAACATTATTTTTATGAAGTGCAACAGATGAAATATTTGTGAAATGCAGAACAGTATGAAATGAAGGTTATTGTTGCTATTATTTTGGCATCTGTTGTGATTTGTGATAACTTCTGCATTTAACTGTAACTGAAATTAAAATTATCTCAATTTACGTTTTGCATTGGTCTGTACCAAACAAGCAAATTCCCTTAATATGAATATGATCGGCAGGCTGAGATATGTCATACCTCTATACACGTTTAATTTTATTACTATATTGAAACACATTTTACCTTGACTGTAAAATTGCAGTACCTGCTATTTGGATATTGTACTTATTGTCAGTATAGCAATACAGCAATTAATATTTCAATTCATTAAAAAGAAAATTTAGCCCTAAATTGAAAGCAAAATTAGATTTAATCCAGTTATGTAATTCTTCTTGCTCTTGTAATTTATTTATACTTTCTAGTGCTGCTAAAGTAAACACTTAAAGTGATGATTACTTGCAAATAAATAATTCTATAATGGTTTATTTGAATTAATGAATTATTTGTTTTCTCAGCTCAACCTGCTGGAGGAGCAGGGCCTGCTCAAGGCCCAGCAGCCACTGCAGCAGCAGCAGGTGGTGGAGGAGCTGCTGCAGCTGGAGGTCAGCAGGACTACAGCGCAGCCTGGGCAGAGTACTACAGACAGCAGGCAGCTTACTACGGACAGGCAGGACAGGCTCCTGGACAAGCAGCTGCTCCACAACAGGGACAGCAGGTAACATGAGTTGGACTACACATCACCAGTGTAACACTAACTGTACAACAAACCTGTTACAGAGGTTGTAGCACCAACAGGCATTTCCCCAACTCTACAACTTATCTTATATAGGCACAGCACAAAATTTAAGATTTATATTTATACAAAGGTGATGCTTCTTTAGTTTCAGAAATATTCCACATATTATATGTGGAGTATAAAGCTAAAGACAATTTGGTCTTCAACTTTAAGTGTTTTATAGCATATTAGATTTGGATATTCTCACTTTCTGATCAAGACTCATAACCTGATTCAAGTCTTGCAACTGTTCTTTTGACATGTATACAGCACATGCACAGTATGTCACAGCTGGGGTTACAGTTATCCGTTTGTTGTACAACGGACTTTGCCAACAGCCTGAAGTGGAGATCCTGCCCAAAAGAAAAGCCTATATTCATGGTCAAAAGATAAACAACTGTTTTTAGACATGAAGAAAGGCTTGGAAATAAATAGCATTTTGGTGAATACAGAAATTTTATGTTTCTCATCTTTTTGACAAAGTGGCCAGATTAATTAACAAATTACACTAAAAGACAGAATAGTGTTCATGTAATCGTGTACTGATAGTGTTACTAGATTTTGATTGGGTTTGGTTCATTTCAGTAAGAACTGTACAAAGTACATATAACTATTAGGCCAAAAGACAATTTTCAGCACCATTAGGCAGTAGGCATGTCTTATCGACTGTGAAACTATGATACACACCTCTGTGAGAAAAATCCATTACAATTGCTCTTTCAATGATGTTATGTCTGATTTGTCATTTCAGGGTCAGTAACATGATTTGCTCGGCCTATTGGACAGTTCCACAACTCCTTGGACTCTTTCTGTTTTCTGTCAAGACATTTCCGTTGGCTTTAATAACACAAGACACAGGATAACACATTCACCTTAGTGTTTTCTATCCATCCTTACTCTTGTCTAATTTTTAAAGTCAAAATTGAAGAAATGAAAAGGGAACACATTTTGCTTCTGCATTGAACAAAGCACTAAATAAATATTTGGGTTACTATTATGTTTGCCACTTCAGCTCACCCACACATTGTGATACATCTCAGAATTTTAAAAATGTGAATTAATGAGCATCTTTGCTTGGAAACTAGCGGAACAGCATCTTTAAATTGACAATAATTTTAGTAGTTTTTCCCCTTTTAATTTCTTTAGGGTAAAAACGGTTTAGCAGTATTTTGAATATTATTCAAAAATTATGTTTGTAAGAAAAAGAGAAAAAGCTCAAGTTTTTGATCTTTTGTTTTGTCCAGTCTTTTTGGTACTTTTTTTTTTTTTTAACATTCCTACTGTTTAAGTTGCAGGTGTCTCTCCCTGCATTCATAATGTACTTTTAATTTTATTCATTGTAATTATTTTCTTTGAGGGTAACCTGTATGCGTGTGTCTATATAGTGTATGCTACTGAATAGAGAAATGTGTGAGAGTTGGCTGCATTAAGGCACTACCTGTCCTACAGTAACTTTATGTAGGGTGGTTGTGTTTGTGAGCATGTGTTTGCCCTCTTTATGTCCACAAGATTTTTTTTGTTCCCATAGATTCTGTTATTGTATGCTGATTTTACGTTATTTTTTACTGCTTGTTTTTAAATACTTAAAAATAAAAAACCTTCAAATTCCCAGTGGTTTCCTGTGTGTTCTTTATTATAATTGCCCTCTAGTGTGTTGTAATGCATTGTACTCCCAATATTCAGGTAAAGTTGTGAAATAGAAATAAAAACCGTTGTATAAAAGCATTTGATTTAAGTTGGACGTCGCAGATGTGTCTGGGTGTTCGGTCCAGGCAGACGTCCCTGTTGTGCTCTACCTTTTGTTTTGGTTTTGATGGATGCGTCCACCAGCAAGTGGGGGCAGTCTCGTGCTGCCCGTGGACCAATCGGGACCGACGTCCGAGTGCGACGAAGGACAACAGTTGAGTGGGAGATGGCGCCCAGCTCGAAATCAGAAAAGGACGATGGCAAACAGAAGGCTCAAAGAAAACATAAAGACCATGTTGTGAAGCTTCTCACGCGTGGGAAGGTAAGCTTTTATCGATAATATATATGGCATAAATCTCGGAAACACGTTCACAGACGTTGGGTTTGTGCAGCGCGCGGCTCCTTGTTTCCTGCAGCTTGGTCGGCTAGCGTTTGCTAGCTGGTAGGTAGCTTGTGGCTAACCGCTACGGATAAAGGCAGGTAGGCAACAAATTAGCGAATACTGTAGGTGCGAAAAGGGTGCGTTTTAATTTGCGGTCATTCTTCTTCATTTAGTCGGCCTTTGCCTAATTTGTCAGTACATGTAGACGGATTTTTAACGTACTTGAGTGGTGTTAGCATGCTAGCCGTGAAAGCAAATCGCTACCTTTACGTTATAATGTTAACGCTCAAGCTTTGTCGGCTCGGGTTTTTGCCTAACTTTTAATGTAGCGGTAATTCTACCTTCGTATTCAGGTTCTACTACGACTAAGCGCTGAACCATTTGACCAGACCACAGCTGTTTGTGTATAGAAGTCTTTTAGAGAGATGTTGCACTGCATTAGTCATGAATTAGTTAAACAGTTAACACATGCAACTTGTATGCAAAAGCGGTTTACTGAACCGTAATATGATGCATGTGTGTTGGGTCATTTGCTCTCTGTATTCTTATTATCATCTTTTTTTCAGCTGTCAGGACAGTTTTCTCAACGCCTGTTCAGGAAGTTTCCACCTCGAGTGTGTGTCCCGTTGAAGAACATCGTGAGTGAGGAGTTCCTCAGAGCAGGGTCTGTATGTAGTTTATATTTGTCATTCGCAAGCAAGTCAGTCATGTTTCTGGACATTATGTATTACTGCCAATAATAATAATTGATTAGATTTATATAGCACTTTTCTATTTTGCTGACTCAAAGCCCTTATATTGGATTCATTAATCATTCACTCCACGTTCACATACTGGTGTGGTAAGCTACATCTGTATCCACAGCTGCTCTGGGACAGACTGATGGAAGCGTGGCTGCCAGTCTGCTCAGTATTATTTTTGAGCTATGATATTCTGGAGACAGGGCTTCCTCAAAAGGTGTACCATCAGAAACTTGAATTTAGACTACAAATAACCTGTGCAAATATATAAGTAAAAATACTGCACTTTAAACCCTGTAGAATACCCGTGATTAGTTGTAAATTGAATTAAATGTCTTCTACCAAGAATTTTTTGACCTTTTGTAATTTTGTTGTGTTCAGGCATATATTTCTTGGCTTCACAAAATGTGGACGCTATGTTCTGTCATACACCAGCGACTGTGGAGAAGATGATGACTTCTCTTTCTATACCTACCACCTGTACTGGTGGGAGTTCAACTTACACAGTAGACTGAAACAGGTAAAGGAAAATAAATACTTTATTGCCTTAATATGTTCTGTCCCACACAGACTTACATGTAAGCTGTGAACTGATAAGTTAAAATACAGTATTCTCCTTCATGAGTCATAAAAGGGGAGGTAATAATTTGAATAGAAGGACATCTTGTCATGTGTGCTTTTTCTTTCTAGGTCCATCATGTCCGACTATTTGCAGGAGAAGAAATTTACAGTGATCTTTACCTTACTGTTTGTGAGTGGCCGAATGACCACTCCAAAATTGTCATCTTTGGCTTCAAGTAAGAAAAATTAAACACATAAGTCTTCAGTTCCATTTTAGTGTTATTCATGTTTATACAAAACAGCAAATCAATGTGCACATGTTTCTGCTTGTCAGTACACGCAGTTCAAGCTCTGTCCTGATGAACTTGATGATGAGTGATGAGAACAACAGGGACATATACATCACTATTGCCTCAATGCCTCCTGTTAAACCTTGTTCTAACTGCTGCCCGGTTCCATCAGCTTCCACCATACGGACAGGTTAAAACATACACAAGCATGTACTGTCCTGCTGACCTTGCAGGTTCCCTTTGCATCCATCACCCATCTTCATCCTTTTCTCCACAGGTAGAGGTGAATGTCTGGAACATGGTTATGTGCTCAACAGCAGGTACCAGGTGGTGTATCCTTTCCCCACTTTCCAGCCAGCTTTCCAGCTGAAGAAGGACCAGGTCATTCTATTAAACACAAGCTACTCTTTGGTAGCCTGTGGTATCTCACTCTGCCCAGGTAACACATTTTGCGGCTTAAGTCCTTCACATCAATTCAAAAGCAAATACCTCATTCATTAAATGAATTTGATGTATTTATAAAACTCCATCTGCACCTGATACAGCCCAGTCAATTTATCAGAACAGACAAAGGTAGTGTTATAATGTGGTGTATGGACTGATGTGTCTCCTTCAAAAAAAGTGGTATTTCTATTATGTAATGCGTGTCTTTGTGTGTATAAATTTCTTTGTCGTATGGATAACTGATGCACAACAATATCTGTCTCAACAGTCTGCTAAAAGTGATCATCATCACCCAGTATTTTAATGTATCTTATATTAAACTTGAAACTGTACTCCAAACTTTGACTTCTATTTTTCTCTTACAGGAAAGCAGGGTCAGTCATCACAGATCCTCTACACAAAGAGAGCAGCTCCATCAGGTCAATCCCCCACATGTTCATTCTCCAGCCCCTCAGCTTCTTCATCTTCACTACCTCAAGGATCACCTGAAAGCAGATTGCCACCCAGCAGGCCTAGTCCGTTTTCCTGCTCTCCCAGTCAGTCACAAGCAGCCGTTCGAGCCCGGGAGTTTGCAGCTGACCTCTTCAGGCGAGCCCAGGCAGGAGGAGGAGCAGTGGGCCAAGGAGAGAGAAGAGCAGTGGATGGTGGAGAAAAAGAGGCAGCACAGGTTACAGTAGACAAAGGGATAAATGGAGAGACACAAAGGGATGAGCAGGAGAGACGGACTAGTTTACCACAAGCATCAACATCAGGCAGGAGCCACGGTGTGCTGCAGTGCTCAGAACAGGTGATGTCTCCTGCATCCTCTTCCTCGTCCCCTTCGTCCCCTCCAACACCATCGTCATCCCAGGAGATCAGCTCTAACGAGCCCGGATATGTCAACTACTCAAGGCTTCACTACCGCCTGCAGCAGCCAGGAGCAACAGAGCAGAGCACAGGAAGTGCAGGAGGTAAAAGGAAGATGAAGGTTTCAAGCACAGAGATGAAAGAATAAAAGAATAGTAACATGTTTGAAGCTGATCCTTGTTCTTCCATTTCTGTCTGTAGGCTATGAAGATGATAAAGTTCAGTTGCCTTTCACAGTCACTGATCTGAGAGGACGAAACCTTGAGCTTGTCACTGGGCCGCACAGTGGACAGGTACATGTTTTGCTTTGTTCTGAATCCCATACTAAAAAATGCAGTGCACTACATGTTATTTCTCATAGTACTATACATTGTGTTTACTTTTACCAACAAACTAGATTTAAGGTTAATTAAAAACACTCACACTTTTCCTATATTGCAGTTATACTAAATGACCAGGTCATCATTGAAAATGAGAACTGGTTCTCATTTGACCTACCTGATAAAGTTGAGGTTAAAATGAATTTTTGGAATTATTATTTTATTATGTGTATGTAGAGTTTTATGTAGTATTGTATACAATTTCAATTACTGCAGTCCAATGCGACAATCGGATACTAAAACGATGTTGAAGATTAGGGGGGCGGGGTGGGGGTATTGGTGCTGATGATAGGCTTTGTCGATCCCTAGTTTTGAGTCTGTGTTGTGTTGTCTTTCAGAGTGTGTGTGTGGAGCAGCTGACCCTGGACTTTGAGTATCTTATCAATGAGGTGATCCGGAGCGATGCTGCCTGGGCCCCTCAGTTCTGCTCCTTCAGCGACTATGATGTTGTGATTTTGGAGGTCAGTATATATATATATATATGTGTGTGTGTGTGTGTGTATATATATGTATATATAACACACACTTCTGTGACACTGATTCACCAGTAAAACACATGTAATTTGAATTTGACAAATACTGGTGGTTGTGGACACTTGCGTGTTCAGTTAATGATATATTTTGCTGAAGGATTTTTTTTTTTTTCATCAGTTTACTCTGCTTTGATATAATTACCTTTGAATTCATTGAGCTTTTGTGAACCTCTGCATGATCAGTAAATATAGGAAGATACATGCTTTTCAGAAAAAATGCAAACTGCAGAGGATAATATAACAAATGGTGCTAAATCACTGAAGAAAGATTAAATGTAGACAAAATCTGATTTGGAAATTGCCTTAAAAGTAGTTCTAGGTATTCTATATGGGTTAAAGATTTTAAATGGTTATGGATACTCTATTATTGGTCTTAGTCTAGTTAGTTTTCTTTTTTTTACTCAATTTACATTGCGATTATAGATCTTATCCCCAACACTGTTGCAGCTAAAATTCTGTCACTATATATGAGTAAATAATTTAGCTGTATAAACTATCTATTCACAAATTAGAAAAACCCTTTGCATGCAGCCATATATACACAATCACTACGTTAAATGTATGTAATTTCAGGAAGAGAAGTATACAAATTTTCCATGTTGTTTCCACTAGTGATTGGTATTGAACTTGGTACTTTTATTGGTACCGACCAAATTCCATCGGTACTACAGAGTATTGATTCACTTTAAGTCAAACAGCACCACGTTTAGGTACTTGAATGCATCCTTGCGTTGTGTGTCGGGGAGAGGGTGGAGTGACTGCCTGACGTGACAACGGCATTGGATGCACGAGAGCGTGATTATTACGTCAGTGGTAGCCTGATGATGACGACAGCAAGCGTGGTGGATAGAAAGTGTTTGAGGGTGTGGCTCCACTTTGCTAAAGTTGATGCAGACGGTGCTCGCTGCAATATTTGTGATGCTAAATGTAAAACTATCCACAGCAACACTTCAAACCTGGGGAAACACTTAGTCAAACATAATACACATCTGAAGGCTGAGGAATGTTCAGTATTCGAAAGCCCCAAAGGAGCGCAGGCTATGACTCCTGCACCAGGCACCGTCACTGCACCTGCAGCAGACGGTGGCTCCTCACCTACAGCTAGCATCGGAGGAAAAGAAGTGGCATCAAAAAAAAAAAAAAAAAGTCAGTGTGGTGCGGGCTCGGCTCTTGCCAGAAAAAGTAGATATGTTGGTGTCCCTGGAAAAGAACTGCTGAACAGTTCATGTTAGAGGAAATGGTTTGTTTTAGTTTGTAATACTTTAGTTTGAAAAATGTTATTTTTATTTTTTTTAAGTTATTTGCCTGCCCCCACACACTTTTCTCAAGTTTTATGTTATTTCACTTGGATTGTTGAGAAATAAATATTCAGAATTCAAAAGTTTTTACAATTTAGACAAAATGACTTTAATCACCATACATACACACAAAAAGTACCTAAATTGGGTACTGTGTATACTGATAGCGGTTCCCAGGAACTGGTATTAGTTTAAATATGAAAGGTACCCATCCCTAGTTCCCACTAACTGTTTGTCTCAGCAGTGACTTTGTAATCTCAAAAGCAGTACCCTTATGCAACATTCTGTAACTGACCTGGAAATATAATCTTGGATATGTTTCAGGTGTGGTCCGGAGACTAACACGGTGATGATCAACATTGGTCTGCTGTTACTGGCCTTTTCCAACTCAGATGAGGAGCACTGCAGGTACAATTTTCCCTGTCTTAATCTGAGCCTCCCCTGGCTTGGGATTGGTGTCTCAGATGCTTTTTTCTGTAGTAATAATAATGTACTGGTTGCTTTTTTTTTCTCAATCTGATTTTTGTTGTGTTTGGTTCCAGGCCAAACACCTACCATTCCAACCTGCAGGTCAGCTGGGACCTCAACACAGGCATGTGTTGCACTGTGGGTGTCGGTGACCTTACAGAGGTCAAGGGTCAGACCAGGTGAGAAAATCCTGTCCTCCCTGATCACACACGCTCTCCTAGGTGTGTTTCCCATTTGTTTTTCCAACTCCATTGATTTCTGTCATATTTAAGGTGCTGTTTTTGTCTCTGTCAGTGGGAGTGTGTGGAGTTCTTACAGGAAGTCCTGTGTGAACACAGTGATGAAGTGGCTGGTTCCTGAGAGCAGCTCTCGCTACATCAATCGAATGACCAATGAAGCACTGCACAAAGGTGACTTAAATATGCACACACATGCACTGAGGACAAGCTGGAATAAAATCAATCAACCATGACTTCTAACAGATCTTTTGGTTGAAAATGGTGCCTATGAAATTTCTTTTGCCAGTTTTGCTTAATTTGTTTTTTCAGATTTTCTTGATATCTGCTCAACCATTTTGTTTCGTGATATGTTAGCTTTCTTTCACTGATATGGTAAGGATAATACTGGCAAACAATATTAAAAGACTTATAAACACTTACTAAAAATAAATTTTTCTTTTCTTAAAATACAATCACCAAACATGTCACTAATCTCTCCCGTCACAGCTAAAAACTTCATTCTGCTGCACCACAAGACTAACTGTCATATGCATAGAAAGATACTTTGGTGACGTCATGAACTGATATGATTGGCTCAGTGATGCTTGTGATCAAAGCATAACCTAATCAGCCGCAGCTTGGATGTTACATTTCCATCAACCCTGACACAACAGGCATTTAAATTTTGCATCTTGTGCCAAAACACTTTCAATACCTGGACATACCACATATAGAATAGTAAACACAAATTGTCCTATTAAAATGTCATAAATCTAACTTACCGTAACATTTCTGAACTCTTACCTTTATTTCAGTTGTCAGGAGTTGTCATTAGTACTGTGCAGAGTTCAGATCCATCTCACTGCCAAAAAAAAACTGTGGGCCACAGTCATCTGTCTCTTGTTTTTTAAAGGCCGGAGATCAAGTCGAGCAGATTTAGTTTTCTGTTATTCACGTTTTGCGTAGAAGTGCAAAAGCAGAACCCAGAACCGATGTGTTTGTCATCTGTGTAGGCTCATCCCTTCAAGTGCTCGCAGACAGCGACCGATGCACCTGGATTGTATTATGAAGTAGGCCATGAGTTTCAAAGAAACAGCAAGAACACGACGTGCATATGTGGACAAAGCTTCAACATGAGGAGAACCACATTCATTTAAGTAACTGCGCTTTGGTAACATGTAAGTAAAAGTTCAAAGTGTCAAACTGAACATTCAAGATGAAATACTGTAAAGATGGACTTTTATATTCTGTGTTTAATTTAACAGGTTTCATTTTTTATGGTGTACTGTATTATTGCAACTATCAAAAGCAAGAGCTGGACTGAACAAAAATGTAGTTGTTTTTTTTTCTTTTTTGTTACATAAAAACGTATTGTGTGTAAGTGAATGTATGCTCCGTAATGCACCTGTATGGTGTTGACAAGTTCATCCAGAGGCAGTGTGTGTACTTTGTGTAATGTGTATGTAAATTTGACAGATTCTGCTGCTTGTCAACAATATGTTTTCTTATCTGGTCTCGGTCCAGATTTAAAAGTCTGCAGTATTTATCAAAATGAAAATGAAATGAACTCAGTACTGCATCACTTAACAATTTTGGGGGGGATAAATGTTATGTCATTAAATTAGAAGGCTTTTGGGAATCACATGCTGGTTTATGTTCTGTATGTATAACTAGCATGGGAGTCAGATTATGTTCTGTTGGAATATTTTGATAAAATAAAATGTCCAAAAATATGCCATGAGTCCTTGTCTTCATCAGCTTTACAAATAATTTAGTAAAGACCCAAACAAACAGGAAGAGAAACTAAATTAAAGGAAAAAAACATTTGAGAGAAATCACATCCTTTTAGTCAACAGTGAGAATAAAGCTACAAACAGAGTTCACAGATTTGAGTACAAAGGTCGTCAGAGTAACATCAAGAGGACCTAATTTAGAAAAAGTTCAGCAGCACAAGCAAAGGACAGAAACTTAGGACTGAAATTAAGATCAGTAACATTTGGAGCTTGTAAAGTGAAATTCATAGATTTCTTCATAATCTGTAGTTGAACATTAACCTTTGTAAACCTGAAAAATAAATGCATGAGAAGTTCAAGGTGGAGAAACAAAATTCAGTTGTAAATATAGGGTCAAAGTTCAAAATAACGTGATTGCTAAGTTTTACATGGGATTTTGTATCCATATGCAGATGTTTTCCACACAATCATATTACTCATGTACAAGCTTCAATTTTTCTTGCAGATTTAATTCATCACTTCGCAAACTCAATCTTACCGACCCCAGTTCCACTCCCATGTGCTTCTATAATAGTGACATCACAATCAAAAATTCCACTTTGTCCAGTCAGGGATTTTTTTTTTCCACCCTCACTAAATGACTACATGCAAACACCAGTTTTTACCCCATGGCCATTTCTGGCCAAAGGGGTATTGCAATCGTTTTGTCGTCTGTCCATTCAATGACGTAATCGCATTATCTGAAGAATGCATTGAGATATCTGCACCAAAATTATACTGTGGATGCATCTTGGCATACAGCAGAAGCCTATTGTAAATACATCACCTTGACCTACTTTTTCAAGGTCCAATGGCCTTGTGCCTTTTGCAGTTAAAATATCTGAGTACTTTCAAATATAAATATGTATGTAATAAGTTTTACACAAAGACAATCTAATATAAATTATAGGGCAGTAACTTTCAACAGAATCTTACACTATATGTTGGCCGAGGGGTATTAAAAGTGCACAGGATGTTATGGTTTTTTCTTGTAGGGCTCTTGTAAACTCATTGCTCATTTGGTACAATCTTGAAATTGCATTATAAGACACCTCAGCAGTACTACAACTTGTATTTCGTCATATCTGAATAGCCCAACACTTAAAATCACCAAAGACACTAAAATCAATATCTGCTCATGCCATGTGTGAAGCTGCTGGTTGAGCATGTGCTCTTTGGAAAGACTCCAGAGGCCTGAAGTACAGTCCACCTATAAAGACACCATGTTCACATGCTTGGTCCATTATCACAATAAAAATATACTCTAGCTCAGTACTCTGGTGGTGGACAAACCACAACATATGTTTTTTTAAGGCAATAATGGTTAAACCACACAAATACTTGATATATAACAGTGTTCACTAAGGTACATAATACTAGGCTATCTACAATATGTAGACACAGAGCTGCTGTTTAGATACCCAGAAAATAAACATCTGCCTTTACACAACAAAAACTTTAGATAGCTGGCCGTGGTACACTGGTTGCCATGGATACAGGGTTGTAAAAGCTGGGTGGGATAAGCTTCGTCCTTGCCCTGTGGCCTATTCCAAGTTCCATCTATGAAAGTCTGTGCAGTAAGGCAGCACTTAAGCAATTATCTGGATGGTGTTTGTAAAATCAAGATGAATAGTGGCACTTTGATGAAAGAAAGAATGGATGGATGTAAAAATAGCAGACTGGGTTAGGCTGTCACCATCTGAGATATATATATATATATTTTTTTTTTTACAATTATTTAACTTCACAACACCAAGACTATTCACAGGACCTTCATTTATTATTCCACGATACAGAATATATAGAATACAAGCTTTTTTTTCTCCATCTAGAAATCTCTCAAGGCACAGGGTATGATTAGTTGCCCAAATTAAGAAGACTGACATTAAAAAGAGGAAAATATGGAAATATGACACAAATAAGCACTTGATAGACATCCATGTGCCAACAGAATCCATACAGATGCTACTCTTGAGACTTTATAAATGTGTATTTCAGACAATACTGTTAATTCAAGTCCAGCTCCCCTGCATAGTCATTGCTTTGAAGGTAATGTAGAGCAAGAGTAAAATAAAGAACAATGACGTCTTTTCATTTTACCACAGCAATCAGGTCAGTGGTTAAGGCGGGCCAGGAGGGAATCAAGAATATATATTTATACTTCGTATAGGCTGGACAGAGGCGGCTCTTGAAAGCTCAACAGCTGCTAAAGACACAGGGAAGGCACAGGGAACAGAGGGATTATAAATGGGCAGATGGAAGGCATAGAGGAAAAGAATGGCAGCACAAAGTACAAAATTAAAATTGGCAAAAAGGACTTGATGTAGCCCTCTGCTGCTCTCCCATGTTCACATATACTGTAAAAAACTACACCAAGCACCACGCATACCGAGGTGACACGCAATGGGATGACATGATGTTAAAATTAAAGCTTAAGGTGAATGTGCGTGGTGTGTGTGTTTGTGTTAATTACAGTATTAAAGGTGCGACTATGGCGGTGTGCTGTGTGCCTCTGTTAGCAGATTTAAGCTTGTCCTGGGCTGCTTGGCAGGCGGCTCCAGCGACTCCTTCTCATCCTCGATGGCATTCAGAGAGTTGGACTGAAGCACGATCTCCGCGCTTTCATCCTCACTGTCCTCTTCCTCATCATCCTCCTCCTCTTCTGATGGAAGGAGGGAGCGACACACCAATAAATGACATGATTCAACACAACACCTTATGCAAAAAGAGCATGAGGAATGAGATAAGTGATAGGTGGGGCAGTTTTAGGAGACAACTAGGATTTGTTATTGCAGCCATCTTAAATGTATCTTAGGCATCGCATTATTTTTTTTTCTCAGAAGTTTTTTTTATTGAATATTTATATTGTAACAATCATAACTGTACAATTGAATGTACATAAAATATAACAACATAGTTATGTAACCCCACTCTAACAGTCCTAATTAAATAATTAAATATTGGTTTCCAGAAATTGCTCAATCTGGTGTAGAAACAAAACATGTGTGAAAGATTTCCTGGTTCCTGGGTACATCTGTCACATTAGTCAGTAGTCTACTTTCGTTTAGCTAGTTTAGCTTTAGACTTGTACAGTCTGTGTACAACTTTGAACAGAATAACTGTTTAACTATAAAAAGTTTTAAAACATGCTAAAAAGATTTAATTACTGTAATCTCCCTGTCTTAAATCACCGTTCATTACATGTGCATGTATGCCAAGTTCTCTTCATTGTTGAAATCATGCATATTATTCTTTCATTAAGCTCGTGTGTTTTATATATTATTTGGATTGTATAAATGTTTTTCTTCTGTTCTTGAGGTGGAGGCTTCAGATAAGTGCCTCTTCCTGCACTGTAGTGGTTTTCGTTTATCTTTCTTATGCTTCTTTTTTTCTTTTATCTGTACAAACTAAACTAAACTAAACTGCATTACTGAGTGCTTTAGACAGATTGATGATGAGTGAATTTTAACTAAGGATTCTTGACCTTCTGATATTTCTATACCCAATTCCTCTTCCCACTGCTTTTTCTGGATATCAAGAGAGTTCTCTGCATGGTGATTAAACAAAGAATATACTATTCCAATGAGACCTCTGTTGTGTGCTTTCTGCTCCAGAATGGTGTCTACGAGAGAGTTACTAAGTAGTGAAGAATAGTGATATTGTGAGAGATGAAGCTACTTAATTGTAAAAAAAAAAAACTGCTAAAAATTCATCGCACGTAATTCTAAAAGTAACGTGATGGGACGGGTAAGGGGGGGGCATGATGTGCTAGAAAATATGCATCCCACCCCATATTGTTGTCCAGCACCCCCCCCCCCCCCCCCTTAACCCATGACTAGGGCTCCCATTGTTGTTCTATTAAATCATATGCCACGTTTCCACTGCATGGTACCGGCTCCACTCGACTTGACTCACCTCGGCCTTTTGGCGTTTCCATTACTAAAAAGGACCTGGAATTTGGTACCCGGTACTAGTGTTTTGGTATCACCTCCACTGAGGTTCCATTAAACCGTGACATATAACACTGCAGACCACTGATTGGTCAGACAGTTTTCTCTATGACCCGCCGTTTTACAAAAAACAGATGCGGAAGTTGACAGTAAATATAGCGGTACATTAATCCACATGATAACAGCCCAAAACTACACCATGGTCGGTTGAGGAGATTCAGTCTTTGGTGGCCGACGTAAAAATTCAGACGAGACAACATGCAATGAGCGAGTTTATCAGAAACTCTCTGAGCAGACGACACAGAAATAATGCGCTGCATCGCTATGACGTCCAGGAACTGTAAAGTCAGTGGTATCCTGTAATGGAAACGGTCTCCAGGAATACCAAGTCAAGCCAAGCTGAGCTGGTTCCACGTAGCGGAAACGCAGCAATATTTTGTTTTGAGTTCATGTAGACCTGGGGTCATCAACCCTGGTCCTCCAGATCTACTATCCTGCATGTTTTAGATGTATCCCTCTTCCAGCACACCTGATTCAAATAATAAGCCTGTCATCAAGCTCTGCAGAAGCCTGACAGTGACCCGTCAAGTGTGCTGGAAGAGGGAATACATCTAAAACATGCAGGATAGTAGCTCTTGAGGATTAGGGTTGGTGACCCCTGATGTAGATTATGTCAAACCTATACTTTATTCCTTGTGTGTTTTATGTGTCTGTTTAGAAATATTTAGTGTAAGAAAAAGAAGAATAAAGATAAAAGGGTTGGATTTAAAGGGGAAATGCTTATGGTACCTTTCTCAATGTCTGGAGAGATTCGGCTCTTTACTGTGCTGGCAAACTGTAAAAACAAAAGATAGATGAAGATAGTGGAGATCTGTAATCCAACTAAGACTGCACTATGTGAATGACAGCTTGTCAGTGGACATACTTCTCCCATGACGGCGATAGGCGTCTCTCCTTTAGCCTGGGCGACCCTGTGCTCTATCAGGTAGTACATGTACTCATCGTACAGCAGACGGATCAGGTGAAAGGAGCCAAAGCTGGCAGCACTGCGCAGAGTCAGGTCTCTGATTACCATAGAACTGGTGGGACAGGGCAGCAGGAAATGAGAAACCATTCTTACATACATAAAGAACATAATACACAAAACCATTGTTTTCATTTGTTCATCCTCATTGCATATCTAGTTTTTCTTCTCACCTGTAAAACGACCAGTTAAGCAGGAAGACCTTGGCAGCCTTTGGCAGGGTGATGGGGTTGTGCTCGTAGGGCTTTAGGACCTGAGAGACAACACTGTCCAACCAGTGAGCCCACTGCTCCAAGGAGTTTTGCTGCTGCAGGGTCAGTTTGAAGTCCTGCTCCAGCTGTTGGACTACACGGTCTTCACACTGACACACCCAGGATGCCTGCTCCTGTGGGTGGGATGGGGGGGGGGGACACACACTGTCAACAGGCTGCTGTGTTTTCATTGTGTTTGACTGTGTGCCAGTTTAAAGAGAGCTCGCTTTAAAACTTTTAAGACTTGAATGACATTCAAGATGTGGAACATTAAAGTTTCAGTATAGATACATTTATTGACACCTAGTGGTAAAGTTGCAGATTGCAAATGCATCTGAACAGCCCAACACATCCCCACCTATGGTGGCTGCAAAAAACATGGAAGGCCCTCATTAGAATGTATGTTTATTTTTAATCCATTCCACATGTTTTAGATGACGAAATAGTAAAACCCTCATCAGATTCACACTCAAGATAGTAGGTGACAATAATACACCTCAACATTGGATGCCACATGATTTAAACGGCCAACAGAACACAAAGAATATTCAAGTTTTCAAATGGAGATTAACTATTCAATCACACAGCCTACACATTAAAACCCAACAAAAAAAGTCTTAGATCATTTGTAGGCAATGTGAGGGCAATATAATGTAGACGCTGGGTGAAAATCAGATGACCATTGACTGTAGCCTACACCAGAGCGCCCCCTCCTCAGAAAAGCCAATTTAACCACTGGTCCTAGTCCATTATTTATTTACCCTTTATTACTGGTGTTTTGGTGTGCAAATTAATTCTAAAAATATATATGAGATTTAAATATACATAGACTTAAATTGTAATAATGCCTTAATTAGAGACAGTTGAGTTAGACAAGTAAGAAGGAAAGAAAGGGAAATGGCATGCAGAAAAAAGACCCCTAACTGATATCAGTGCAACCTGGTCAGCCTCTGTGCTCTATCATATGAACCACTGGGACACATTTAAGAACATTAATACTATGAAGGCTTTCTTTCTATGAACCAGGAAAATTAAATATAGATACACAGAGTCTATCTGACAGACCTGAACATTGGTGAAATCAACCCGGTTGAGGTCAGAGAGCATCTGGTTGATCTGGGCTGAGTTCTGGAGGACGGCACGTGCTGCTTGGGCCAAGTGGTTCAGGCTGGTGTAGCGACGCAGTGTCTGTGAGAAAGACCCCACACACACCACCTAAAAGGAAAGAGTGAGGACAAACAATGTTGACAGGTTTACACATCACACAGTCAGATGAAGACAGCGCTGAAAAAAAGGAAATGCACACCAGGACACCATCCCTTTTGAGGCGGGACACAGATTTACATCTACAACATGAACGATTTAAATGCACAGTCTTTTCCAGTGAAGTCACTCAACCCCAAAGTAAAAAGTCGATCACTACAAATAATTTACAGATGTAGGTGCAAGAGTCCACTTTCAGATGGAGTGGAAACTGTGATAACATTCTCACATACAGAAGTACAGATTAAAGGTGGACACAGACATACAGTGATATTGCATTAATGGAATGACATACCTTAATACGGACCATCTCCTCTGGGATATTCATCAGGGCACCGGTCAACCAGTTTTCTAGACTCTTGGCAAAGTTGCGGATGGCCTGAGTTAAGGCACCTGAGGTGGTGGTAGAGGAAAAAAAGGAAAACAACAACATCTTACATTGTGTTGCACAAGATAAAAATAGACTGATCTATCAGCCATGATCAATTACTGGAGCCAATTCACATTTTTTAAATTATCTGTATTCTTTTCAGTGTGATATCTGATAAAGTAAATTCATTTTAAAAGGCATTCTTAAGCTGTGATGATGCTGCCTCTCTGGGTCTGTCTATAGTCACCATTCTGTGGTCCAAAGAATGTGTCACCCATACATAAGTATCTATCAAAACATTTATTTATGTAGTACTAATATAGTATTTATTTACCATCTATAATCCTTTCAGGTCAGAGTGAAATTTCTAAATACATGCATATATTTATTATTTTGTACAGTTAGCTCAAATATATTTCCACAAAATTTTATATTGACAAAAGATTGGTTACTTTTAATGGCAAATGAATATCACCTCCAATATTGTTGATTGAGTATATTTTATTTTTCATCTTAAACTTTTTTTTTTTAAAATTTATGACAAATATTCATTCATTCATTTTCTAAACCTGCTTGTCCTCACTATGGGCCATGGGGGTTGCTGGAGCATATCCTAGCTACTTATGGCAAGGCGGGGTACACCCTGACATGTCACCAGTTCATCGCAGGGCTGACATATAGAGACAAACAATCACTCTCACATTCACACTTATGGGCAATTTAGATTAACTGATGAACCTATCAGTGCATGTCTTTGGATAGTGGGAGGAAGCCAGAGTATCTGGAGAAAACCCACACAGAAAGGTCCCACCCCCTGGTGTTGGAATCAAACCTAGGACATTCTTGCTGTGAGGCACAAGTGCTATCCACTGCACCACCGTGTCACCCACATTATGCCAAATATTTTTACTATTAATCTTGTTCATATGAAGAGTTGTATCCAAACTTCACTGTGCTTCACTATACAAGATAATACAGGGAATTCAAACTCAATATCAGTTGTTGTCATCAGATCTCTGGCAATCAGTATCGGCAAAGAAATTAAAAATGTATCCATTTCAGTAGATACTACATAGATTTTTTTATTTTTTTTTTTACAGTTTTACACACCAGTTTATTACATTTTGATTTGGTGATTTAGGTGCTTTGATTAAATTCTGCAATACCTGCAATCAAGTAAACAACATATTATCATCAATATTATTTCAGTCTGTAGTCTTCTGAAATGTTTAGACCTGAGAGTTCAAACTTACTGGGGATGGGTCTAAGGACATCGGGGATGAGGATCTCCACCAGAGTCTGGTACAGGAGGTTGTCACATTCTCTTGTCCAGCGAAGCACTGGCTCAAACTTGCAGAGAACCACCAGGCATGATTTGGGCAGACGCTTCTCTGACTCATTGTGCCTGAAGTAGCGCAGCACAGACCGGGTTATATGACAGTTTCAGTGGTGGATAAGAAACCTCATGTGCTACCACTGTTTGGATGTTTGTGGTACTTTACAGATTGAGTGATTCTGTATCATTGCTCTGGCTGAACCTCCAGAATGATTTCCACAGTGTCTCCACTAGAGTGAACTGAAGGTTGACCATCACATCCATAATGGCCTGTGAGGATCACATAACACCACAGAAGAGTGTTATCTTCAAAATCCTGGTCTGACTGCATTGTTTCTTTAGGTACCAGTGTTCTACTCCTCTTTCCCATTTTCTGTAGCTAGGGATGGGTACCTTTCACATCTAAACCGATACAGTACCGATACTCAGTTCCTGGGAACAATGGTACCTGTTTTTGGTACTTTTTGTGAGTATGTGTGATGAGTAAAGTCATTTTGTCTATTAAAAAAATTGTTAAAACTTCTGAATATTTATTTGTCATCATAACAGTGAATAACAAACATAAAACTTGAGAAAAAGTGTCTGGGGGGAGGGGTAATAACTTAAAAAAATAAATATAACATATATAACATTTTTCAAACTAAAGTATTACAAACTAAAACAAACCACTCCCTCTAGCATGAACTGTACTGCACATGTTCAGCAGTTTTTCAGGAACACCGACATATCTACTTTTTCTGGCAAGAGCTGAGCCTGCTCCACACTGACCATGTCCCCATCTGTGGAGAATACTTGCTGTGAAGGAGCTAACCAGTGCTGCTGCAGCCCAGTGCTGCTGCAGCCCAGTGCTGCTGCAGCCCAGTGCTGCTGCAGCCCAGTGCTGCTGCAGCCCAGTGCTGCTGCAGCCCAGTGCTGCTGCAGCCCAGTGCTGCTGCAGCCCAGTGCTGCTGCAGCCCAGTGCTGCTGCAGCCCAGTGCTGGCTGTAGGTGAGAAGCCACTGTCTGCTGCAGCTGCAGTGACAATACCTGGTGTGGGAGTCATAGCCTGTGCTCCTTTGGGGCTTTCAAATATTGTACATTGCTCAGCCTTCAGATGTGTATTATGTTTGACTAAGTGTTTCCTCAGGTTTGAGGTGTTGCTGTGGATAGCTTTACATTTAGCATCACAGATATTGCAGCGAGCACAGTCTGCATCAACTTTAGCGAAGTGGAGCCACAGCCTTGAACACTTTCTATCCACCATGCTTGCTATTATCATCAGGCCATCACTGATGTAATCATACTCTCATGCATCCCATGCCATTGTCAATCAGGCAGACACTCCTCCACTCTCTCCCTGACAGACACAACATGAGGATGTGTTCAAGTACCGAAATGTGGTTACCGTTTGACTTTATGTGAATCAATACTCGGTAGTACCAACGAATTCGGATCGGTACCAATAAAGTACCAAATTCAGTACCTATCCCTATCTGTAGCACAGGAAAAATCAATGGAAGAAACTAACACGGGTATGCCTACTTCACAGTGTTCTCTGTAGAGAGTCTGGAAGGCCTTGACATGTTCTAAAAGGATCCCATATGGCAGAGGTTGATCTTGTGGATCAATGTCTACAAAGTCTGGCAGTGGCCGGGATGCCTCTACACAGAAAAAGAGAGAAACATAAGGAACCTGGCAATGGAAAAGACTTATTTTAGACATTCATATGGCTGAAATCATCTTTATAAAATATAAAGTCAGAAATCTATTGCACACAGCTGTGGATCTGTACGTTGTTAATAAAATAAGATAAAATCCACTCTGTAAATACAATAATTTCACACAAATTCAATCATATAAGAAGCAAAATGAATGTAATGTATAATTTAGAGATGCTGCTTACCCAGAAACTGCTGATACTGTTGCACCTGAGCAGAAATATCACAGAGTGCTGCCGCCTGCTGCTGCCCAGTCCCACCTGATGTCCCATTGGTGATCCCCTGTGTCTTCTGAACTGGCTTTATCCTATTGGAAAGAGTACCCAGGTATCAGAGACACTACGAGTCACATGTCCACATTCCTAATTCAATCCAAACCAAATGTGTGATGAAGATGCGCTCAATTCTTTATTATCGTTTTTTTGCAACATTAAATGTAAACTTGAAATTAAATTGGAACAGGTTAGTGGGGTCTCCAGGTGCATCTAATGCCACATAAAATCAATGGGTTTTCTTCACCCATTGACTTTATAGAATAAGAGCAACCATTTGCTCTAATTCTGTACAAAATTACTCTGAGATGTGACACATGGACTTTCCAACATGTGTGTTTTAGTGTATCCTTCTCATCTGGCTATATTCTGTAAACTGTTATGACACAATTTCTCCCTGTAAGGAAATACATATGTAACATGGAAAGAGCACTGACATTGGAGAAAGAGAAAAACAATCTCTAAAGCAAAAAGTTGAAACAATAGTGTCCCATGTGGAAGATGAAAAAAACAGCACCTTTTTTGAGACTTTCCTCAACAGTAATGAAGGTATCTTTCTGAGAACAAGATGAGAAACTTGACGCAGATATTGTACAAACATTCATAAACTCAACCCTCTTTCTCCCTGCTTTTCTCTCTGGACATATCTGTCTAATACATTAGAAAAAAATAAATAAATAAATTAAAATTAAAAACTGAAATATTCCCAGTAGTCACAGTCCACATCCCAAATCATGAACTAAGAGAACTTATACTGTGGATGTATTGTATTTGTATCATTCGATGAATTTGCTCAAATTTATAAGTAAACTACTGATTTTGCTGATATTGTTCATTAAAGCCTTTTTAATGTGGTTTTAATATACTGTTAAATGTGGTTACATACAAGACAGGCTCTCATTTGTGTGTACATATGGTTATAGGTGGTTGCACATTTGTTTGCAGATACAGCATTGTTATCTGTTTACAGTATTGTTGAATCGAGGATTTATGGGGAAGAAATTCACAGGTATGCACTGATTTATGCACTACTTGTGAATGAGACTCACAATATGCACTGATGCGCTGTATAATATATATATTTTTAAACAGCATAAAATATGTAGAATATTATATAGTGTAATATCTGTAGAACATGACAGAACATGACAGTACAGATGTGTCCACAGGGACACACAGGAGTATGGATATACTGTATGTGTGTGTATACCTGCTTTTCTGTGAAAAAGGTTGTTGCCTCATTGCCATGTGCTGCTGCTCATCCATGAGCCTGAGCAAAGGGGAACCGGATTTGATCCTCAGACCATAGTAGTGGTACTTAGAGTTCCCTCTGAAACCCACACACAAGAAATAGTTAGGGTGACGCACTGAGAGACTAGTCTAACATAGTTAATCTAAGTGTGTATGTTTTCATACCTTGTGCCTAATCTTCGAGTTCGTAGCCCCATGAAGACAGACCTGATGAGTTTGCCGAAGGATGCAGCATTGACAGGTTCTAGTTTCTGCTCCTGGCAGTGCAGTAGGTAGTGGTAGTAGAGGGTGCAGCGGGGCAAACTCACCCCTTCAGCCCCTTCATAGTTCTCACACAGCCACTGAACCTGAGGGAGATGGACAGTGATGGAAATTAACTTCAGGCCAAGTCATAAATACATTTCAAACTAAATGAACAACGACCTTGAAAACTTACAGTAGCAGGAGGGGCACGAGAGTTAGAGCTGGAATAACTCTGTCCACCTCCACCTGCTGCTGTTGCTGCCGCTGCTACTCCTCCCCCTCCACCTCCTACCACATAACTTCCCTGAATGACATAGCCTGCTCCACCTGCAGCCGCTCCTCCACTATTAGCCCCTGCCGTTGCCACAGAAACTGGCTGCGAGGTCACAGATCCAGTGATGTCTGACTCAGAGCTAGACGTGGCCTCGTAGTAGTTGGAGGAGGATGTTGGAGCAGTTTGGGAGTAGAGAGGCGAATCAGAGAAAGGATAACTGCTTGAACGACTGAACGGACAAAGGCATGTACACATAAACAGAATCAGATAAATGAGTGTGTGTGAAGGGGTGGCACAATTGCGGCCAAACATTTGTGTGTGACCATGAAGACAGAAAAACTCTCCACTCACATGTTGGATGTGGTGAAAGTTGCCTCTCCTGCTCCATCTACATACTGCACCTGACCCGAGTACACATGTTCCACCTGGACAAAAACCAAACAAGACACTTAACCCTATATTTCCACTTTGATGTGTAGGTTTGGTGTTATGATAAGATAAAGGGATTCTGCTGGTTTCAAAAAGTTCAGTTTAACCCACTTCATATTGTGTTGTGCTGGGGCCAGACTTATTGATGCTCCTTATGTGAATACACAATATTATTTGGTAAGGTCATGCATTTCATGGCAGCTGTTTCACAGCAGCTTTATGTTTTTCTGACTGAAGACACTAATAACGCCCAATACTCAATAGTCAATACAATATGACATGTTCAACAAGATTCCACCAGGTATTAAATCCAATCAGCTTTAAGACCTATCAAAATCACGTTTGATAAATGGCCCTTAAATTCAGATTAAAGGACTTTTTAAGGACCCACAGAATCCCTGAGTAAAAAAGGAAGAAGGGTTAGTGACAGATGTAAGAGTGTTATGGTGTAAACATTCCATTGAAATCCCACCATTCCCTATATTTTGGAAGTAACATGCTATATATAACTTGTACATATATTTATGTATTTTTTTTATGACAGTGAATGCCTCACATATGCACCTAATGGCACTAGGGTACATCTGTGATTGAAAATCGAAATGGAAAGTGAGTGATGACCATGAGAAAGAGTAAAACAGAGGTGAGGATCAATATATGTTAGGAGGAAAAGAGAATTCTGCAAAGAATTTCTACAAAGGATTTCCTATCCTATATCCCTCTTTATTGGCTGTTGTTAATTGTAAAACTAGTGAAAGCCAAGCACATGGAAAATCATTTCAATCTATTTCTTGGCCAGTATGACCAGGAGAGTGTGTTTGTTTACCTCCTGGTTAATGTGCACAGACTGTAGGTTGTTAATGTTGCCTGTCTGAATTCTCTTTGCTGCCTGTGACACCGCTTGCAACACTGACCTCTGCTGGAAGAGTCACAGTGTCAGGTTAATGCTTATCAGCACTCAACCTTTTTTTGTCGTTTCCTCCTCAGTGGTCTGTCATAATATTAGAGGGTTATTGTATATGTTCATGTCTTACCTGTGGGGTGGTCTGCACTGGCTGGACCACCTGAGTGGGAACACCCGGGGCGGGCGGGCTGGAGTCTGACAGACTGTCATTGGAGTGAACAGAGCCCTCTAGGAATGGGAGAAAGGAGATGTAGGAGAGAAGTTCCATAAAGTCGATGAAAGGAAGTGAACGGAAAACCAGCCACCATCACCACAAGTTCAGTACTCACGGCATAGTGCTTCCCAATCATAATAACAGCCACGGCAGAACATCCTACAATTAAATGTCTCTTTTTGTTTAGCTGAAGACACTAATAGGGAAAAACAGTAAGTGTATCTCTCCACGTCTGCCTTCATCCTTATATATTGCACACAGAAGGACAGCCTTGGACAGCTAATCTCCCAGATGGAAAGAGAAATCCCTCCATCTTGTAAACATGCAGATCAGATGAAAGAGGGAAATGAGAGATACATGAGGGACAATGGATAGAGGGAGAAAACAGAGGGTGGATGGACAGTGGGTGGTGGAGAATATTATACAGAATATTTGCTCCTTTGTAGCTGTCAGATGGGAAAACATTATAGTCTTGCACTACATTATTGTGCTACTCTTATTTCAACTTTGGTGGCTGACTAAACACATGGGTGGTATTACTGGAGTCAAAGTCTGCACAGTTTTGCAAAACCACCACATAATTTAGTTTTGCATTAAAAAAAATGAGCACCGTCCACTCTTCTAGCTAATGTTAGCAGTTCAGTAACATTTTAGTTAGAGTCACTGCCTGCCTCCACAGTACTTAATCACGCTATACGAAGTGGTATGAAAAGTTTCAAAGATGGATTGCAATGCACTTCTAATCATAATCTAAAAGTCTGCAACCAGTGAATACTCACACCTCTTCACGTAACGCACTGCAGAAGCACCAATGTTTTGTTGTTTTATCAACTCAAATGGGTTACCCAGATGCTGCAACTGAAGAGATGCAGCTGTTTTTATTATAGGGTGTTGTAGTCTGATTTTGAAAGTGCTAGCTACCAAATTACCAATAACTTGTGGGTGTATGCCTCCACACATCAGTTGCAGTTTATGTCCATGTTTGTCCAAATCATACACAACGATATACTTAGTGAAGACTTTGATGCTCGATATACTTTGAATATAAGCATGCCAGAGAGGAGATGATGTGTCAAAACCATAATTTTACTCTATTACACATTTGAGTGAAATTTTGTCACAATCATATTAGGAATTCTTGAGTGTTTTTTTTTTTTTTTTTTACACAACATGGTGATGCTGAGCTTTGTCCACCATAAGCTAATCCTTGAGTTCAGTTGAATGCTCTTGCCAACACATACTTGCCAGTATGGAAGCACAAAATAATTACCTGAATGTTTCTATTAAATACTAAACAAATAGCCATGAACGTTAAAACAGAACACTGTGGATCTGGTACTGGCATGCATAAGGAACTACTTGAAATGTTGACAAATGAATCATCAAATTGTGAAGCCAGTGAAAATTCACACACAAGCACCCATGGTTCACCTGCACAGATTATGCTCTGATTAGTCTGTAGCACCAACTACATTAAGACAAGTTGCACATTTACTTATTATTTCATAAAATTGAGTAACTTTATTATAAATACAATAAAACTCTTCTCAATTCCAACATGAGCAGAAGCTTGAGACAGAATAATTGAAAACAGCTGTAATGTGTTTATCTAAAAGGCTTTGTGATATTTAGTTACGTCTAGTGATGAAGAACTGGATACCACCCATGACGATGGCTAAAAAAAAAGTGCATGTTCCTCATAAGCACCAGTGTTTGTTTTGGGCTTTTTAGTGAAGGGGGCATTAGCTCTAGTCCATATTTAGACAAAGTAGGCGATGGCAATGCACTATAACACTAGATGCCATGTGCTCTAAGAGGAAGAGGAAGAGGAAGAAAAGGAGGAGAAAGAAGAAGAAGAAGAAGAAGACTGTTCTGAGCTACTACAGAAATGTGTTCCTTCTGTAGATATAAAAGGCTAATGAAGGTAATATAAAGGTAATGAAAATGCAACACTAATTTTCATGTGATTACACTAATTACAAATTCAATAATCAATTTCCTGAATTATGTCCTATAACTAGATAAATATCGCTACATTTTATATAATGAACCGTTAATGCAAATAATAAGGCATAGATTTAATTATAATTTACATTTTTATTGGAGCATTTTTGCAGTAGAAATTTCAGCAAGGTCAACTGGGAAATGCAGCTAAACTCACCTAAGATAACTAGTTTTCCTTTAGACAAACATGTTTTTAAGATGTTACGTGATACTACTCTCTAATCCAGTGTGTGGTTTTTCATATCAAGCAGTCCGTTGCAGTGCTTAGACTTAATGTGTTGCTACACTGTATTTAACAGAAACTTTAAATCAATCAATCTGATCTGCTTTCATTAAAGTGGGTATAAAGTAGCGATACAGCAAAGCCACATGTTGGTATGGACTAATTATTAATTGCAAGACCAAGCTAAAACCAGCTTTCTTTCTTATATCCATGTCCTAAATATGGGGGAATGTCAAGTTTTAATCACCACAGCTATTCAACAAACAAGCCCTTGGTCTGTGAACCATGGGTAAGAGTGTACAGTGTTACTTGACACTAGTACGCACAACGATCTACGAATAGACAGCCCCAAAATAAACGTACACATTGACACCAGGACAGTTCTCTTATTTTTCCAATAGTTTATAGATCCAGTATATTAGCACATATAATATCAAATGACTACTATACTACTGAGAACTTTGAGATACAACAACATTGTTATTTCTACTTTTAGAAAAATAACCTTATTATGTAACTAATAGGCACACATTAGCATCCATAAATAATAGCAATTCTAATTTTCTCAACAACTAAAAACATAAAAGCTAGTGATATATTAATGTGGTATATATAATACAGTATCATGATATGAACAACTCTCTGAAACAGCAAATGCATTGGAGCAAAGAGAAGTGAGAATACATCCATCAGTCATCCAAGCTCCCATGTTTAGGACTTCGCATCCTAGCAACCAGTCCATCAGCTTATTCTATCCTCATAATCAAAGCACCACCCAACCAGTGAGGCAAAATACATCAGTGATTTTCAATCCAAGTGGTACTTAGATCTCAGATGGTCTTCATTCTTACTATCTAATCGTGGAAATACTAGTAAGAGTGTGAAAAAACATTAAGTACAGTAGAGCACCATGAAATAGTGAACTCATAAATCATCATTGCTACTATACAGTACATAAATCATTAGGTAGATGGCTTGAACATATATAAATGCAGTAGAATTCACTCCTATCTGTGGATATCATGTCACCGTGCAATATTCAATCAGTCAAATGTTTGCACTCCTGTTGTTTCTCCACCTCCATGTTCATTATTTATTATTATACTATCTTGCACTTCAGCTTTTATATTTTTTCTATCTTGTTTTCAAATGTGTGGTTCTTTTTTTTTTTTTTAAGATTCACTGTTGAATCATTGTGAAGCTGTTAATGAATTTTCTTGGTAAACATCCTCCTCAGCTGGAGGATTTGGTAAATTGCTTAGTTATTGTTTAGTCAGCAAATGAAGCATTATTTGATGTCACCTTATGTCTTTTATACTGCTGCTGAAACACTGAATACATTTATAAGTAGCAAGGCACTTATTAGCGTGCACACCTCTACCCACATATGCAAGAAAAAGTTCACAAACATCCCTGAATCTGAGCCTTTTTCTGGATCCAGCTCAATATTTAAAGGGTTAAACCTTGGCCAAATCCTACACATCTACCAACTTTCACAAAAAGTGGTGTTTTAGTTTTTGGGCAATCCTGCAGACAGACAAAGTGACAACAAACATAAAGTCTTTGGTCGAGATAATAATCAAGTTGAGTATTTAACATGTGACACAGATTTACACACTCCTAAGTGTCAGACAAACTCCTTGTCACCTAACAGGATCCAGTCTGCTGTTTATACTCAAGACAGAGAGTTGAGATTGAAGCATGCTCAGGGTACATGCCAAATCATGTCTTCCTGCTGGTTATGTGAACTAAAGTGGTTATTTGTGTGTGTGTGTGTGTGTGTGTGTGTGTGTGTGTGTGTGTGTATGTGTGTAGAGTGTGTATTATGCATGTATGCGCCAGTCATTCCTCAGCCTCTCACCTGTAACCGTCACTATGATGTACTGAGGAGAGCTGCTCTGACCATTGCTCTTCTGAACTGCAGAGTGCTGGATTTCAGGGGTTACATAGTGCTGCGTGGGAGTGGTTAGAACCACTGCCTTCTGGCTCTGCGCCTGAGTGGGTGGAGCTTGCGAACAAAGTGCATCCTGTCCTGTTTTTGAGACAGTGGCTGATTGGTTGGCTGATGCAATGGTTCGAGAGGTCGGTGGGATCTCGGACAGGAAGTGTGTGCTCTTTGCAGATGAGGGTGTGGTGGCAGCAGGTGTTGCTATGGTTACTGTGTTAGCCTGCTGAGGCTGAAGGTCCTCTGAGTATCCAGAAGTTGCCATGGCAACCAATGCTTTGAGGCACTTGCTCTGTGGATAACAAGAGAGAGAATTAATGAAAATGCTCCAAACATGTACAAAGGCACTTTTGTCAACATATATTTTAATCTGTCCATGTTCTGGCAACATACACTGAGTGAGTTTTTACATGTGTATCAATATTTTTGTGTGTATCAATATTTTTGTGTGCATGAGTGTGTAGAACATAAATCAGTGGAGGAAGTAGTGCTTTTGCCTGAGCCTAAGCAGTTGGTTTGGGCTTTTCCTGTTCTATCCTGAAACACTGTGAAATTACACATTAAAAACAAAGAAATTCATCAAATGATTAAAAGGTGCGTCTTGTAGAATCACTATACCGACTAACGTTAAAGAAATCAAGCGAATGCAGCCTCTGGCAGTGTCATTTATAAGTTAATAAAGATTAACCACTGGTTCCACTGTCAGTTAAGGCTTCAGGCCATCCCACGTGAAGATATGCCACTCCTGCATAAACCAACACGGCAACCAAGACAATCAGATGATCATCCGTCACACTGTTAACGGGAGTGACTCGCCGAATTCAATGTCACACCAAAAACTTTTTCAAAGTCACTTAAAGACCATGAAACACGCTGTGCTCTGATCTCCGTGCACATAACATATAAACGGTGTGGTTGTGTGGCAGTTACGTGTGCTTTTTGATGTTACTGGAGAGCTTGCTTGAAAGTGAGTTGAGAAAGCGAGAGTAATAGCTTCCCCTGCTAGCCAGTCACGTTAACTTATGACGTTAAAGCCAGCAGGCTACTGGCTAGCTGCTCGTGTGATTTAATCGATAAACGTAAGACAACGCCACCAACCGCGTCTCACAATGACTTATTTGTAACCGAAATTATAAAATATAACCCCCAAACATTTTAACTAATGAGCCAAAAAGTACGATTGGCACTACAACACACCCGCCATCTTGTGCTCTTATCAAAGATCTGACATCGCCATAACAACGGTCTGCGTTTGGAAAGAAGCTAGCAACCACTTTCATCATCGACACGCTCGACCAATTTCACATTAACGCTGACGATTACACACAAGCACAAGTATAAAATTTACAGAAAATTAAACAATAATTCTAAGACATTTTACTTTTTTCACCTCTTATATATCCCGGGAATGTCCTTTTTTGTCGTTAAAGTTTTTTTTCCTTTGATTTAGGTTGTTGTTGTTGACTCCCGTTGCTTGGTTCTTGTCGCCAGGACTACCGTGACTATGGCGCCTTGCCTTCACCGGGGCAACTGTTGCTACCCTCTTGTCATCGCCCCGCCCTACATTGTGTGCTGATTGGACGGTTTGGGAGGTGGTCGCGATGTCACTGATAGAACCAATCGCTGATTGGCTACCACTCCCTGTCTGTCATGTAAAAGGGACCATAACGTGAAATTAACCACTTCTAATGTTACTTTTTTTTTTTATAACATATGACGCCGAGCTGACAGAAAAAATAATGGTGTCGACTTTATTTTGTTCCATGATTTGTCGACATTGCTGCTTATCTTAACCTCCCTAAACTACCCCATAGACTGATATGATTGATTGCCAAGGCAACACAGAAGTTCATAACTGACTTGTGTCACAGCTGTAGTTATTTGGCATTTGAAATAATTATGTCTGTGCTCAAGGGAGGATGTCACTAGCAGTGGGGACCAGTGTAATAGTTATGCTTGGCATGAATGGATAGTGATCTCCATCCCATGCCTGTCAGAGCAGATAGTGAAAATAGAGATTGTAGTGGTGGCACAAAACCTGATACAAAAAGGCCAACAAAAGGTCACAGGTGATTGGATTGTGAATAGCCCTGTTGACATCACTTCTGCCATCATTCACTACTGAATCACACATTTGCGATTTGTGTATGAGCATTGTTGCCCCTAAAGGTCTCCTTTCTTATCTTTGGGTATGACTAAGAGTGGAGGTGAGTTGAGGTCCTTTTCTCAGGTTCTGAGGACTATATAAGTTGGGCTGCCCAAGGAGAAACACAAACCGCTACATAAACAACTTACCCGGTTTACAAGAGCTTTACAGCAATTTTATTCACACCATGTGGAAGGCAGCCCTTTTGACTTTAGGACTGTTGGTGGCACTTGTAGACAGGGTGCGGTGCAATGATAACCATCCCTCTTTCTATGGGGTGAAATTATGTGGAAGAGAGTTCATACGAGCTGTCATCTTTACCTGTGGAGGTTCTCGCTGGAGGAGAAGTGTAGGAGATTTAGGTAAGTTATATCAGTTACCTTGTTATGATGAGCTATCTTTTCCAAGACTCTAACCATAAAATTACCTGTCATTTTTTTTTATCAGCTCTCCCTGGAGAAGAGACCTTTGACCCATGGAACACAAATCCTATCCCTCAACTTGCTGGTAAACAGGATCATGCTGAGTCCAACATATGGAAAGATCAGGCAATTGATGTTACATCTGCAGCTGCTGGATTCAGCCGCTCATCTCGCTCACCAATGTTAGAGGAGGTACTGGAGGCTCTACGAAGTGGAGATAGGAAAGGTCGGGATGTGGTGGTGGGACTGTCCAATGCCTGCTGCAAGTGGGGCTGCAGCAAGAGTGAAATAAGCTCTCTATGCTGAACCTACTTTTCTTAACATCTCATCTTGTAAACAGTCCAGAGCTCTGGTTTCTCCCTTTTTAAATAATTCTTTTCTTTATACAAACAACAACAAAAACATTTCTGCTTTCACATTCAGTTCAACTTATCTGTGTTGACAGTGGAAAAAAGAATGCAAATGTTTTGTGGTCACTGTGATTGTCACAAATTAAACAAAATGGAGTTAATACAATACTGTGCTGTATGAATTCTTATTAAAAAAAAAAAAAAACTGTTAAAAAAAGGAAGGTGCTGAATTGATATTTCATTCTGTTATGAACACTTCCACTTTTCCAAAGCCTTGTTTCAGAATCGCAATTCTGACAAGATTTCAACATTAAAGGAAGTGGTGTGGACTATGAGTACACGGAATTTTCTGGGGTTTCTCTAAGTGTCTGTGATTCAGGCCTGGACACAAAATATAATGAGATTAAAATGCAATGATATCCAGTTTAAACAACACTGAACTTCTACAACCTTTGTCAAGGAAATGTCAGAGTTCTGCTGTTTTTCACTCTCAGCCAAAGATGATTTACCATTCGATGTGCCATTAAATAAGTGTTAACTAATCCAAGCTAAACAGCAGCAGAATTTGTTGAGGTTTTAAGGTGTATTAGTGTTCATGTAAGCGTGTCCACGCCCTGTTAGTTCACAGATCAACTATACAATAGTTAGAGGCTACAGGAATATGAAGCTAACGCCATCTGGTGGTCACAAACAAAAGACAACACTAAAATGCACACAACAAAACAAAACACTGTCACTTGTCAATACTTATTCTTAGAATTGAAATAATATTACACAAAAATACTCACAGAGTCTAGAAGAGATTAAAAGTATTAAGACACTATACAGTTAGCTTACCTAGCAACAGTCTGTCCACTACGGAAGCCGAACGTAATCAATCTGATCACCCGGCTTGATTGCAAGGCATGCAATCTCTGTCACAAACCAGCTAGCATAGCAACCACACAGATCTACAGAGATCAGAAGTTTGTAATCAGCTACACAGACTGTGTTCATATTTTATTTAATGTTAGTTGTTACAGCATAAGTGCATAATTGTCGACAGCAGAATAGATCTATCACATCGGAGTGACCAGGTAAGACCTTTCGCGGTACTTTCAAGATGATGCTAGCTTGCAGTGCTACTGGTAGCTGCCGGGGGGTTGATATGCGACTGTTGTACTCTGCTGTGAATATTAATGCGCCCCATTGGCGTCGTCCTTGTTGCTTTGATTAGAAACCCAGCTTTGAACGTGTAAGGTGGTATCCTGAATGTAAATATAAGACTGCGTTTTGTGGCTGTTCCCTATTTGGATCTGATGCGTGAGGAATCATAGCGACGCTAGGCTAGGTCGCTAGCTGGATGAACCAACCAGACATTTGCGCCTGTACTGTCTGGGCCTCATGTGAAGAAAGACAGTTCAGATCTCGATTGATAGCTATTTTTGTTGCTGTACTTATCCTTGCAGCCCCAGCTGCAGAGCTAATGGTAACTGCGTAGTGGCACTGAAAGCGTTTACGTACCTACAGAGCGTCTGCACGGCAGTGTTATTGTTTTTACTGGCGAAGACTTGCAACAATGTGTGCTTGTTCTAGACATAAGATTTAAGACAATTAACAATAGTATCATATTTTATAATTTGTTGTTATTATTAACTATCACGTGTTAGTTGTTTGACGTGTAGCCGTTGCTTTGTAGCTTAGTATTACATTACTTTAACACGTATATTAATAGTAAGCAATATAGGGTGTGCTAACAGGTGTGACTGGTTGCAAGATTCACTGTGCCTTACAGACATGTCTTATAATGAGGTATTTGACGTATGTGTACGTGTCCTGTAGGATGGAGTGGCAGCCAGATGAACAGGGTCTACAGCAAGTGCTCCAGCTACTCAAAGACTCCCAGTCCCCAGACACAGCAACACAGAGAGCTGTACAAGAAGTATCCTACCTCCCACCTCTGCGTGTGTGTATGTTTGTGATTGTGAGCATGTGACAGAAAAGGCGTGAGGTTTGTGTGTCAGAATGGTGGAGAGTGAACAACGAATGGGTGTGTTGGCGATGCACATCTTGCTTCAAATGTGCTGCTGTGATTGACTGACGCAAACAGTGCAATGTCAAATGGGTGCACAAGGTATGTGAGGGTGTAAATGTATTGGCAGGGTTTTTGTATGTGTGTCTATGGTTGAACTTCTTAACAAAACCTACAGAAACTGGAACAACTAAATCAGTTTCCAGACTTCAATAACTATCTCATCTTTGTCCTCACAAGCCTGAAATCTGAGGGTATGTATGCACATGTTTTGTTATAAGAATCCAAACAATAGAGCATAAATGACATTTATTTATCAAGTAGACTTCCTACCGTTGCTTGTCCCCTGCAAATAAATCTGTATCCAGTCTCATTTTGTCTTATCTGTTTCCTTCCTTCTCAAGATGAACCCACTCGCTCTCTCAGCGGTCTGATACTGAAGAACAATGTGAAGGCTCACTACCAGAATTTCCCTCCCAATGTGGCAGATTTCATCAAACGAGAATGTCTCAATAACATTGGAGACCCTTCGCCACTGATCAGAGCTACTATTGGTGTGTGTTTGAGTGAGAAAAGGGGAGGTGGTGAGAGAGAACGTTGCGTTTTCGAGCCACTGTGAGTCAGACTATTATGTAGGTGGTTGGGTTTTTGCAGGTAATGTGGCTGTGTGGGAGTGAGGGCTGCATTTTCAAGATGCTTTAAATTATTTTCTTTGCTTATTTGTTAATATATCTGTTACTCCTGAGTTTTAGAGCATACCAATAATAACAGTGTGTTTTTATTCTTCACTGTCTAGGTATCCTGATCACAACTATCGCATCCAAAGGAGAGCTTCAGACCTGGCCTGAACTGTTGCCGCAGCTTTGTAATCTGCTCAACTCTGAGGACTATAACACCTGCGAGGTCAGGCTCATGTGACTGCACACTCAAATTACTTTTGCGATATTGCATTGTGGTACTCAAATTGCTTTCTTTTTCTTTTAGTCTTTTGACACTATCTTCTTCATGTTCTTTTCTGCCTTTTAGGGCTCCTTTGGAGCACTACAGAAGATATGTGAGGATTCATCTGAACTGTTGGATAGTGATGCACTGAACAGACCCCTCAATATTATGATCCCCAAGTTTCTCCAGTTTTTTAAACACTGCAGCCCCAAAATCAGGTGAAGTGAAACCTCCTTATGACTCAACAGGAGGTTTATGACTCTTCTTTTAAAATAATCATTATTAACTCATTTTATATGTCTTTCCATCAGGTCCCATGCTATAGCATGTGTGAACCAGTTCATCATTGGTCGAGCTCAAGCTCTCATGGATAATATCGATACTTTTATTGAGGTGAGCTCGACAGAATATTCTTTTAAATGAATAAGTTTGTTTTCTCCACGTGTACCTCATACCATTAATTCTTCCATGTAATAAGTGCAGTATGACTTTGGGTTTTGATAGGCATGAAATAGTGTGCACAAAGTTAACATTATGACCCTATTTAAACATGGCAGTCTAATGGATATAGATTTATATCACCTGCGTGGTATTTCATATCCTCTGAATAGGAAATTATGTTAAATGTAAAAGGGAATAATTGGTTTACTGCAAAATGCTGCTGTCTCACTATGTGAATCATTTTACAAAATAGCGCAGCTGTCTAATTTTGACATCTTGCCAGTTTCCTTACAGTTACTAGAACAGGCAGATTGCCAGGAGAAAAAGTAATTTTCTGTTTTTTCCCTTGGCCATCCATATCATTTCTCTGTTTTTTTTCTGCTTCGCACCAGAGACAATATTGGCTAGAGGCATTAAGTAATCTGGTTGTTCATCCATTCTCATAAAAGTGATATTTCAACACCTTGACACTGTCTTCACATTCTTAGGATGAGCTGATTACATATTTGTGGCCGAAGGTCAAGGTCATAGTGACCTTATTGCACATATTTGGCCATAACTGTAACATTCATTTGTGTAATGAAATGAATATTGGTTCTATGTGTTGATACAGTGATGGCTTCTGCTTTGCAAAAAAACCCAACTTCATCCCAGCTTTATTGCTTTTAATTTTTTTGCTTTGTTGCTTTTTTTTTTTTTTTTTTTTTTTTTTTAAATCTCTTCAAACTCTTCCCATATACTGAGGTTGGACAGACCTGGATGGAAATGGCAACTTGCAAAGGCCTTCAACTGCTTGGCATGCACCTTCCTCATCCGTATCATGAACCATTTTTTAGTCAGTTATAAAGGACAGTTGTGCATTTTGCATTCCTAAATCAATATTAAGAAAACTATATTTTGGCAGGTTTCCATCCAAGTGTATGGCAGATTTGAATGTTTTCAGAAAAATGGCAAAAGAAAATGTGAATTCATGCAGGTTTCCACCTACTACTATTATGTGAATATTAAGAGTCTGCTCTTCATCACTATCAGTACAGTGGTGCTTTGATGCAGTCTTCATCTAATATGACATTCATGTTGGTTTTTGCTGATTTTTTTGTTCCGTCTATTTAATTTTCATTGTACTTATTTGAGCTTTTGTTTTTAAAAGAAATTCCATGCCCACCGTCTTCTGGACACATTGAGAATATGAAAAAACAAATCCATCTGGATAGAAACACAGTTATAGTGACCTTGTTTATTATGGATAAAGCTGCAGCATTTGCTTTAGGATATTGAATCGTCTAAAAATGAACATGTTTGATGTAAAAAAGTTTATTTTTTTGCTGTAACATGCTGTTAAACAGGTTATTCTTGTACCATCCTTTTCCTTCTGTATCCAGAGTTTGTTCGCATTGGCTGGGGATGAAGACAGTGAGGTGCGGAAGAATGTGTGCAGGGCTCTGGTCATGCTGCTGGAAGTCCGCATTGACCGCCTCATCCCCCATATGCACAGTATCATCCAGGTGAGGGTGTGACTGATAGGATGTGCAATGTGTGACTTTGCTTTTTCCTTCCACTTCCCCCTTGTTATCATCTCTTTTTTTGTCTTTTACCAGTACATGCTGCAGAGGACTCAGGACCCAGATGAGAATGTGGCTCTAGAGGCCTGTGAATTCTGGCTGACGCTGGCTGAACAACCTATTTGTAAAGAAGCCCTGTCTGGCCACTTGGTCCAGTAAGTGTTTACATGGCAAAGAATGGGAAACAGTGTTGTATTAACTTCATCTAAGCGGTAATATTGTCTCTCTTTTTTTTTTTCAGACTGATCCCTATTTTAGTGAATGGGATGAAATACTCTGAGATTGACATAATTCTTCTGAAGGTAAGATGATGCTATACAACTTAGATCCAGTGTTCAGATCTCATCATACAAAAACTCATCACAATATTTTTGTTTACTTGAGGTCAATCTACATGTAACTGTAACTCTAATGTTCAGGGTGATGTTGAAGAAGATGAGACGATTCCAGACAGTGAGCAAGACATCAAGCCTCGTTTCCACAAGTCCCGCACTGTCACTCTACAGCACGAAGGCGGGGAGGGAGAGGAGGGAGAGGATATTGATGAAGATGAGGACGATGATGATGACACGCTGTCTGACTGGAATCTTCGTAAGTTCCAATGTGAAGTTTGTGTAGTGTTTTCTGGTGCAGCTTTCACCAGCACTGACATGTTCATCAACTCTAATGCTATTATTCTACACCGTCTGGAAGGTCAATGTGACAATCTACCAGCCAAAAGTATATTTAGTTGGCCTTACATCAAATTAATTTTCTTACGAAGTACCTCAAAGTACTACATAAACACAGCTTTAGCAGGTGAATGAACTGAAAACTATGTTTCTTTTGGTCCATAATGTTGAAGATAAACATACAAGTGTTTTTGTGAGGCTTTTTATGTGTCTTCAGTTTGACTTCAATAATAATCTGATGGCAGTTGTCAGTTAAAAAAGAACATGTTGAGTCTGCAATGTGTTTTACAAAACATTTAGAGAAAAATGTTTGTGTTTCTGTTATACTTAATTTATTTCTTGCATAATTTAATGAACAAACATTTAATGATGGTAATGTAATGTTCTAACTCTAGATTTTTTGACAAGGGTTTGTCAAGTTTTGACAATAAAGAAAAATCACAAATAACCATCTGATTTCTCCAACTGTCTCTCCAGACCAAAGAGGCAGCCTTTAAACCTGAAAGAAATTATTATTTGACATTTACGGTGATAATGATTAATGAGGGGATGTTACTACTGTTGTATTTACTTGACTTTGTTGTTCCTTTTTTACAGTTCAAAGCCACTGTTTTAACATGTGATTCTTCTCCAGGGAAGTGTTCAGCTGCAGCTCTGGATGTTCTTGCCAACGTGTTTCGTGAGGAACTGCTGCCCCATCTTTTACCCCTTCTCAAAGGCCTGCTTTTCCACCCGGACTGGGTCATCAAAGAGTCCGGCATCCTGGTCCTGGGGGCTATTGCTGAGGGTGAGACCTGTTACAGTGCATTTAAAACTGTAAAATATACTATTAACATTTCCACATGATTTATATAAGGTAGCAGTTGAATACCGTTGTATGAAAAGTGACAGCTATTATATTTGCTTTTCTCCAGTATATATGTAAAAAAAGAATCATCATCTTACTGATATGTCTTTTCTAGGTGACTGTCAGTCATCATGCACCACTCACACCTCCTGGTTTCTTTCTGTCAAAAAGATACATTGCTGTTTATGTCTGTTCAAAGGGCAGCCACTTGCACATACTTTTAAAATGGTTTAATTTCTAATTGTGCGTGTTTGTTATCATTACTTTAAGGGTAATTAAAACATGATAATAACAATAATAATGGGGTAATTCCACATACCATGATACCATTGTGTTTTCTGAGAGGGTTTGTTGCATTGAATGTTTGGTTATATTATTTTGTTCACTTGTTTACACTTACATTTATGTTTGCTACAATGGCAAATGTATAAATTCCTTTTTTTATTTTATTCAATGCAAAAATTCTGATTGAATCTGATTACTTATGAACATAAGTATTTCCTGAGTCATATCAGATTCTCATAGGCAGTGGTGGTGAATATGGCTCTGTGATCGAACAGCTTTTTTTTCCCAGTTGCTTTAACTGAAAGGCGGACAGTGGCAAGAATTATACACTGTACGTTTACCAAAACGTGTTTATTGAAATGAGAAAAATTATACTTGTGAGGCTCATTTCAGCACCGTATAATAAAAATATGAATACTGAATATTAACATTTTAGTTGTAGTAATATTTTTTCTCGGTTTTCTACTCAAGGTGCAGGTAACAACTTTCATCAGAACTTTTCACTACATCTGACAGCTTCCTCTGCATATGTAATTTACTGGTAGAGTAACTGAAATTCCTCTGATAATAGGAACTCATATACTAGAAGGGGACTGTGGCCATCTCTGCTTTCTTTTTATTATATAAGACACATAATTCTCTTTTCTCCCTCCAGGCTGTATGCAGGGTATGGTACCTTACTTGCCTGAGCTCATTCCACACCTCATTCAGTGTTTGTGTGACAAGAAGGCTCTGGTTCGCTCCATCGCCTGCTGGACCCTGAGCCGTTACGCACACTGGGTGGTCAGCCAGCCCCCTGATGCTCACCTTAAACCCCTAATGACCGAGCTGCTCAAACGTATTCTGGATGGCAACAAAAGGGTACAGGAAGCAGCATGCAGGTATTGCCTTTAGTTTTTCTCCAGCTGTTTTTTATTATTATTGTAATACCCCCGCAGGCAGGGGTTTATAAATATATCAGGAATTCCATCTGTCCATTTGAGTTTTTGCCTAACCAACTTCTCAGACACTGTTCACCCAATTCTTTTCAAATTGGACACACTTTCTTTACCACTAGGAGAGGTATAGTGCGCAATTTGATGGCTGAATTAAAATTTTTGGATCTTTTACATTTCAACTAAGAAATTTTGTCCAACCATTTCTCGGACACTCTTCACTCAATTCTTTTCAAATTTCACACATATGTTTGTTACATGTGCCTTTCTAGCAACTTTTGCCTTTTTTTTTTTCCAATTTTTTTTTTTTTTTAAGCTGCGTATGACGTTCGTCACCAATTTTTCATCAAATCTGTAAAACCTGAGTGATAGCCTAAGTATCATGAATCCATTAGTCTCCATTAGTTATTACACACCTGAATCACTTCCTTCACAGTGAACAACTTTGAAGTGTACTCCATCCCAAACAGTCCATTTGTTTACATACCAAACCGAAACCAAACCATCACTCTTTTTTTTTGGGAATTCCACACAGCTGCAGCAGCAAGAATCAGTGAAGCTGTTTCTGTGTTTGTTGCTGCTGTGCCCATACTGCAGCTGCGTGGAATTCTGAAAAAAACCGAGTGATGGTTTGGTTTCGGTTTTGGTATAGTATGTAAACAAATGGACTGTTTGTGATGGACTACAGTTCGAAGTTTTTCACCTTGAGGGGAGTGATTCAGGTGTGTAATCGTGGAAAGACTAACAGATTTGTGATACTTAGGCCAACAGGGTTTTACTGATTTGATGAAAAATTGGTGATGAACATCATACACAGCTTTAAAAAAAGATTGAAAGTTGAGACTCAAAATTAATTCCTGAGTCGGTAGGGTATCAGTGAGCAGGATGGGCAAAGTGTTGTGCAACCAGGTTGGGGTATTAGTAGGGTCTGCTTACTTTTTCACATCTTCTCTCCAGTGTTTTATCTCTTTGCTCATGTAACCCCCGTATCAATGGCTGTTTTGTCTTACAGTGCATTTGCCACGCTGGAAGAAGAGGCGTGCACAGAGCTGGTACCTTACCTGAGCTTCATCCTGGACACACTGGTTTTTGCATTTGGAAAGTACCAGCACAAGAACCTGCTCATCCTCTATGATGCCATAGGAACACTGGCTGACTCGGTTGGACACCATCTTAACCAGCCGGTGAGCCAAAATGATCACTCGCACAGACTTGCGTAATCTTGTTAGATGTTCTACTGATATTTATTCATAAACACAAAATACTCCTGCAGAGTGTATTTTGGTACAAAAACAAATGAAAAATGAATTCACATGCTTGTGTTTTTAGGAGTATATACAGAAGCTGATGCCTCCGCTGATCGCCAAATGGAATGAGCTGAAGGATGAAGACAAGGATCTCTTCCCCTTGCTGGAGTGTCTGTCATCTGTTGCCACTGCGCTGCAGAGCGGCTTCCTGCCCTACTGTGAACCTGTCTACCAGCGATGTGTTACACTTGTACAGAAGACACTCGCTCAAGCCATGGTGAGTGTCACATGGCTTGTCTTACACCCACATATCCACCTTTCTCCTTTGTGCTCTTTTTTTGCTATGTGTGTGTCTGTCTTTCACTCTCAGATGTACAGTCAGCAGCCAGACCAGTACGAGGCACCGGACAAGGACTTCATGATTGTTGCTCTGGATCTTCTAAGTGGCTTGGCAGAAGGACTGGGTGGTCATGTGGACACACTTGTGGCTCGAAGTAACATCATGACACTGCTCTTCCAGTGCATGCAGGTGAGTGGAGCTTGTGTGGGATTCCAGTCTGACCTTTGGATAGTGTACCAAAGTCCAAACCCCATTGGGGTAGGTAGTTAAAACCATTAATTGCAACTGTTGGTTACTGTAAAAACAACATTCAAACTTGGCCTCCTGTCTGTCACTATTGCTGGTTGGATTTTTTTTTTTTTTTTTTTTTTGTTTCAAGTGTAAAGTTATTTGTATTGGTTGATAGTAGGATAACTTGGATCTATTCCTACTATAACCAGGATTGTAATGCTAACCCTGTGAGCATCTACACCACTGAACAGTAACATTCTGTAAAGGATGGTGCAAAACACATGCTGTATCCTCCTGCTGTGTTTGAGCCTCAAAATGAATATTGATCACCTGTTGTAAGATATAAACGGGGAGCATAACCCAAACTTTAAGTCAACTTGTTTCTTGTCTTTTAACCTTAAAGCTCAATCTGTAGAAAAGATAAAAAAAAAAAAAAAAAAACATTAATTAATCCACTTTCCAGTGTAGAAAAACAAAAGCAAAACACAAAATATTTCACAGCATGTTGGATCTCAAAAGACCCACAGAGGAGAATGTAGTCCACAACAGGGTTGGAAAAACTGATGATGACTGTACTTGATTGGTCATCATCACGGTTCTGGGATACATCTGTTATCTTTTACTGTTATTTATATTATATAACAAGATAAACAAAAGCAAAATCATTCCTGTGCAGTACAAATGTGATGTGTTGAACATGGTTCTCTGTAATTTGACATATATTTTGATTTGGTTTTAAGGTTTTTATCACCTTAAATTGTTTCCCCCCAATAGTTGTGGTGTGAACTCAAATTTGAAAAACTTGAGTTATTCTTGGTGTGTACATGCATCATAAACAACTATTGTAGGACTTTAACATACTTTAGGCTTAATAAGCCAACTGCTAGCTCTTTCCTGTTCAACAGGCTAACTTTGCATTGCTTTGAGTCTGAATTTGAGTCTTATCTGCCTGCGATTTTCAATCACTTTATTTTCTTTTTTTTAAACACTGTCCAACATTTTCTGAGCTGCTTCATTTAGAGCTATTTTTACTGTCTGACACCAAGTCCCACTGTCACTGTTCACTGCTAATGGGTGGGGGTCATATACTTTGCCAGAAAACAAAGATGGGAAAATAAGAGGGAAGTAAATAAGGCAGTGGGTCTTTGCAGGTAAATACATCGGCACACATGAGGGTTTAGGAACAATTACTTTTGTTAGAGTCTTCCCATTGTATCAGCAAATTTACAGCTTTGTGTGTCTTCTTCATTTTGTATGCCAGCATTGTGTGCTCATCTGTGTTCTGTGTGCCAGGATACGATGCCTGAAGTGAGACAGAGTTCATTTGCTCTCCTGGGTGATTTGACCAAGGCTTGCTTTCCTCATGTCAAACCGTGTATTGGTAATTATCATACCCTCTTTTCTGCCTCACACATATACACATACAACACAGAGAAAATACCTTATCTTCTCTGTTGGGAATCTCATAATGACTTTCCTTGCGTGCTCTTCAGCCGAATTCATGCCAATCCTCGGGACAAATCTGAACCCGGAGTTCATCTCTGTTTGCAACAATGCCACGTGGGCCATTGGAGAGATTTGCATGCAGATGGGTGAGTTGCAGGAAATTTTTATATGAAGGTGTGAAGTGCCTTTGCAGATGACTATGAGATATATTATATTGAAATGTGCATCTCACTTTCATTTTCTGCTCTGTTAGGAGTGGAGATGCAGCCATACATTGCAATGGTTCTGAACCAGCTGGTAGAGATTATTAATCGTCCTAACACCCCCAAGACCCTGCTGGAGAACACTGGTATGTGAATATACAGATTTTTGATCATTTAGTTTTGACAGAGCAACATGCAGAATCTATTTTTTTTTTTTTAACGAATTCTTAGTAGTGACAATTGAAATTGTAGATTCCAAATACACTCAAGTCAAACAGTTATGCATCAGTACACATGTGATCCTGATCCTGGGTACTCCGTCCTCCCTCTAGCCATCACCATTGGTCGACTGGGCTATGTGTGTCCTCAAGAGGTCGCTCCCATGCTGCCACAGTTCATACGCCCATGGTGAGAGACTCTGTCGTATCTATTTCAGTGTCTGATTCTCTATGCACACTTTTCCATATCGCATAATTTTCAGTGTCTGTAAATACAAAAGTCAGCTTTTCCAAATATAGAACATGCTCATATCTGTACTTCCAAATCTTCTGAGGTGTTCTATTGTATGGTAAAACTGCAGCAATTAGTTGATGATTTGCTTAATGAATCAGTTGACTGAGAATTGAATTAATCAGGAACTATTTTGGGAACTGCTTGTTTAGCTTTTCTTTTGAGCAAAAATGGCAAAATGCATTTGTGATATAAAGATGGTCTTTTCTTTGCTGTGTCTGACAGAAAAACTAAAGATTTTTAGTTTTTGGCATTTTGGGCCAATGAAAAAAGAAAACTGCTTAAATACATGGTATTGTCAGGGCATCTGTGTTGACATGCTTTAGATAAGTTCCTGTTTGGGAAAAAAACAAGTCATGTAGTGAAGATTAGTGAGCAAATCTGATGTTCCTAAAGTAGACATATATCCTGGCAGGAGTTTTCCCTCTTCTAAACAGCAGAAAGTGCTTGGTGACTGCATCTTGACTGGGTAATGATGTGTCTGCAGGTGTACGTCTCTACGGAACATCAGAGATAACGAGGAGAAAGATTCTGCTTTCCGTGGCATTTGCATGATGATTGGTGTAAACCCTGGAGGCGTGGTGCAGGTGAGTTACATAAAGACATTTAAGGCATGTTTTTTTTGTTTTGTTTTAAGACACTGATATGGTGACATTTTGCAAACCGTTTTTATTTTCCTGTATGTGTGTGCAGGACTTCATCTTCTTCTGTGATGCGGTGGCTTCCTGGGTGAACCCTAAAGACGATCTGAGAGATATGTTCTATAAGGTGAGGGGCTCATAAGGGGATGAGATGGGTGGGCAATCCAAGTAATATTCAGTTTTTCCTGAAGCACTGCAAATTGATAAATAACAATTACAAACTGACTACCACAGAGCAGTTGATGCATGTTTGTACTTTCTTGGGAAAAAAAGCACTCTGAAAATCATCTTCAAGCCAGACTGTTTACAAAACAGAATTGTTACCATGGAGAAGTCCAGGCTTTATAGGCCACAGGGATTTATTTAATAAAAGGACTGATAAAGGAGCTGTCAGAGGATCAGATTGCGAGATTGAGAGAATTATAAAATCCCAGCAAAGGTTTAGTAATTAATACAAATACCATGTTCCCTCCAATAAAAACTGGGAGTCAGTTACAAGCCAAGCCTCATGACATGGACAAATAAAGGATAGACTTTATTTGTTCTGAACCTCTGAAGTACCATCTGAAGTATTATCATCCAATCTCAGTCACTGCAGGTGTGTGTGTGTCTGAATATTATTTGCCAAAATGTCAATTATAGAAACATAAAAGCACAACAAAGAGGCCCAATAGAAGCAAACAAGGAATGATTTCTATTCACTGAAAGCATAGAGGGCTTTTATTTTGAAATGAAGTAATGTGTCAGTTTGCACTAGTTTTAACATTGCTAATGATTTTGAGCTAAATACAACCATTTCTACTTATTAAATAGATCAAATAAAGTCCTAGTACTTCCTGCTGCCGAGGCGAATAAAGGCTCAGGCCACTATTAGAGGAAATACGGTATTATCAAAATCAGTGTATGGATAAGTGTGATATCTATTTCACATTAGCAAAAATAAAATGCAGATTTTTTTTTTCCCTCTAAAACTCAATTTTCTATTTTGACTTTTGCGTAAAACTACAAAAGACAACAGAAGTCAGCATGTCGTTTTCATGTGCAGCCCGCAATGCAACCCACTGCTCCCACTCTGGCATATGATGTTTGAGGTGCTGAAAAAAGGTGGTTGTTCTGCCGTCTTTGACAGATACCGCCTTCAGTCAGAGTTTGCAGCGATGAATGGTTTGGTCTTCATCGGAAATTTCGAAGCCGTACCAATTCCACACAACCAACTTACTCTTGCTATTTTTAGCCACAAACTTCTCACTCTCCTTAGCAAACATCATTTGTGTACTGGTGTGTGGAGAGCAAAGACTGTGGAAACTGCCCTCACAGTTAGGAGGAGGAGCCTACGGTAGCCCAGAGACACGAGAGATATGAAATTTGATTTGACGATTACCCTTTTTTAAACATTGTCCTAATTAAAAAATCCAATTCCAATTTAAAATCAATTAGTCGTGCAGCACTAGTTCACATGACCTGCAATTTTTTGATATTTTGGAACCATAGATGAGCTCCACTCCACCTGCAAGTCTGTTGTTAGAGTGTCAATATGGGCCTGAAGTTGTTTTTATTTTTTTGCTCTTCTTTTTCCTGTTCCTCAGATCCTGCATGGTTTTAAGGAGCAGGTTGGGGAGGAGAACTGGCAGCAGTTCTCAGAGCAGTTCCCCCCTCTGCTGAAGGAGAGACTGGCAGCCTGCTATGGAGTTTAGAGCCTCTACACCCACCCAAGAAGGTAATTCTACAATAATATCTGTCACAAAATCAAAGGGTGTGTTTATATGGACATGAGTATCCCGGTTATTTTCAGGTTTTTTTTGTGTATCCTATCACATCCCAATTTCAGAATTATACACTACATTATGGTGACATGGTTGGGAAACACCCGCAACTGAAAGATGCTAATGTGGAAATATCTGCAATGCTAACATTGCAACGCTGACTTTTGGAGCTTCTGCCTATTGAATTAAATGTCTTCACTTTACCTCTATTTAATCATTAACACAAGACAATTTGTTATGCAAGTGTTTAATGAATTAAAGTGTTTTACTGTATCTCTCTAATGCCACGTTTCCACTACGTGGTACCGGCTCGGCTCGACTCGACTCAACTCGGCCTTTTTGCGTTTCCATTACGAAAAAGGACCTGAAATCTGGTACCCGGTACTGGTTGTTTGGTATCACCTCTGCCGAGGTTCCAGGACCGAGGAACAGATACTAAAATGTGACGTGTAAACACTGCAGACCACTGATTGGTCAGAGAGTTGTCTCTGTGACCCGCCGTTTTACAAAAACCAGATGCGGAGGTTTACAGTAAATGTAGCGGTAGGTTAATCCACATGATGACAGCTCGAAAAACTACACCATTCAGTCAGGAGATTCAGTCTTTGGTGGCCGACGTAAAAATTCAGCATGAGTTTGACTAGACAACACGCAACGAGCGAGTTTATCAGCAACTCTCTGAGCAGACAGCACGGAAGTAACGTGCTGCTTCGCTATGACGTCCAGGTACTGTAAAGTCGCTAGCATCCTGTAATGGAAACAGTCTCCAGGAACTGGACCTGGTACCCGAGTCAAGCCAAGTTGAGTCGAGTCGAGTCAAGTCGAGCCGGTTCCATGTAGTGGAAACGTGGCATAAGATAGTGTTTAGCATTAGCACATTCATCACTTCTCATGCTCTACCAGCTACATGCTCTTGTCCATATATGGTCAGTTCTGACTCTAAAACAGTACCACGGCCAAAATGCAACCTCCTGCCTTCAGAACAGCAGTCAAAAATCAATAAGTGACATCATTGCGACTATGTTAGCTCTGTGTTCGCCTAACACTCCAGAAACGTCAGATTTAATTGCTAGTTTATATTGTAAACATCACTGGTGTGCAGTTGTCAGTAAAGAGGCAGGTTTCTTTGTTCTGTTCAAAGGCCATAGTGTTGGGTAATGTAATCAAAATAAAGATTGTCGTAACACTTGATACTCACTTCGACCGCTATGGTCATGAGCTTTGGGTCTTAACTGAAAGGACAAGATCCCAGATACAAGCGGTCGAAATGAGTTTTTTCCGCAGGGTGGCTGGGCACACCCTTAGGGATAGGGTGAGGCGCTCAGTCACCAGGGAGGAGCTTGGAGTAGAGCTGCTGCTCCTCCACATTGAGAGGGGCCAGCTGAGGTGGCTCGGGCATCTGTTTCAGATGCCTCCTGGACGCCTCTCTGGGGAGGTGTTCCAGGCATGTCCCACCAGGAGGAGGCCCCGGGGAAGACCTTGGACACGTTGGAGAGACTATGTCTCTCGCCTGGCTTGGGAACGCCTCGGGGTCCTCCTGGAAGAGCTGGAGGAGGTGTGTGGGGAGAGGGAAGTCTGGGCATCCCTGCTTAGACTGTTGCCCCCGCGACCTGGTCCCGGATAAGCAGAAGACAATGGATGGATGGATAACGCTTGATAGCAATAATTATGGGGCGGCCATGGCTCAGGAGGTAGAGCGGGTCGTCCAATAACCGAACGGTTCGAATCCCACTCTGTCCTAGTCAGTGTGTTGTGTCCTTGGGCAAGACACTTCACCCTCCTTGCCTCCAGTGTCACTCACACTGGTGTTTGAATGCATATCAATGTTTGGTGGTGGCCAGAGGGGCCGTTTGGCGTGAATTGGCAGCCATGCTTCTGTTAGTCTGCCCCAGGGCAGCTGTGGCTACAAACGTAGTTTACCACCACCAGAGTGGGAATGTGAAAGCAAACGAATAATGGATCAATAATGTAAAGCGCTTTGGGTGTCTTGAAAAGTGCTATAGAAATCTAATCCTTTATTATTATTATTAATTGACACCATAAAGTCCCAGTCACGATTTATTTCAGGTTTACTATTGGTTTCAAACTCTTTTTTATGATGAGAACATGACAAACTCTTGTCGAACAGCATAATATTTCAGAATGGTATTATGTTACAGTGACAAAATGTTTCATCACCTTCATCATCTTCTGAACCACTTTATCCTTGCGGAGCCTATCCCAGCTATCTATAGACAAAGGTGGAGTACACCATGGACAGGTCGCCAGTTCATCGCAGGACCGACATAGAGATGCACAATCAGTCACTCTCACATTCACACCTATGGGCAATTTTAGCTTGAACAATTAACCTGTTAGTGCATGTCTTTGGATGGTGGGAGGAAGCCAGAGTACCTGTAGAGACACAGAAGGAACCCACACAGAAAGGTCTTGGTGCTGGAATCGAACCAAGGACCTTGCTGTGACAGTGTGCTAACCACTGTACCACCGTGCTGCCCACGAAATGTTTGTACAACATCAAAATATGTATGAGCAAAGTAAATTACATTTTTTATATGAACATAAGCAAAAATGAGCCCTGAAGAGAAATTAAAAATGTATTTTTATTGCTCAGCCCTGAAAAATCGTAGCCCAAACATGACCAAAATGGTGACACCCACAGAACCGGGATACTGGTGTGCATGTAAACACAATCAAAGAAACCTATCACATTACAAAGGTTCATGTTTGTGTGTTGCCTCTTCATTTCCAGGTGAGCCAGCAGGAGGAGGGTGAATGGGAAACTCATCCATCTGTGTATTGCACTGCCCTGATCTGGGAGGGAGGGAGAGGGACGCTATTGGCCGCTCCCCCTGACGGACGGCCCCCACGCCCTATGTGTTTGTCCATAGAGGGAGGGTGGGCGGGAGGGAGGGAGGGTACAGGGGGACACCTCTAGATTAACTAGGCAGGGACCCGACACAGAAAAACTAACTGGTAGGGACAGATAGAGGGACAGAGAGAAGGACAGAGCGAAGAGAAGAGTTGGGAACCAGAGGAAGAGATAGGCAGGGAAAGAGATCAGAACAGAGGAAGTTCAGGGAAAGACAGGGAGGGAAATCGATAACAAAGTAGGGAAAAAGAGCTATAGACAGGTCTGTTTCAAGGCTGGGAGGACAGGGACAGTTGAGATTTCAATGGGATTCTTAAACTTAAGAGAAACCGATAGCTTGACCGACAGACAGACCAACATACACAGACTCACACATACTGTACACTTGCACATGCTGTACATGCAGTACATGGAACTGACTGTGGGTGGCACTATTATTTAGACTTCTTTGAGACCTGCTACATGTAGTTAGGGACAGACAGCCAGGTGTCTAAAACTCTGTTCATTTTCTGGGTGATATCTTTCTTTTTCCCGGGGAAATAGGATTCAATTTGAATTACTTCATCCGTAGTCACTGAATTCTACTTAACTGTAAGATAATCTCGCTATCGCATCTATGTTTCCTATCTTCATTTTTGACCAGAGTGCTACATCACAGAGCTGTTCATCTTATCAGACATGTTCTTGCCACATTTTCTACAAGATCGAGAGAGATTTAAACAAACAAACAAACAAACAGAAAAGAGCAAGTGTCTTTTCCTTGTGGCTTCACAGAAACCATTCCTCTAGGAAAGGGAGGATTAGGGCTAACACATTTGTTTTCTCACCAGAGGGGAGAACTCGTGGAAAGAAAATCACATCCTTAGTTGTCTCTTTGAGGTTTTGTTTGCTTATGTGTGTGTGTGTGCGTGTGCATGTGCAGTTTGTAAATCCTCCTACTTCAGCATTCTGTGTTAACAGTATGAAATATGTATTGTTTTTGATATGGTACCGAGCTAAAACTTGACTCCCACCGCAATGTCCTTGGCACCTGTTAACTGTGACCAAGTGTTTGTTTGTGTATGTGTTTGAGATGGAGTGTGAGAATGAGTGTGTATGTGTCTGTCTACATTCGTACTGATATCCATTTGATGCCATATTGATATCTTAAGTAAAACAGTGATTGGCAATGTCATTGTGATCTTTATAATGTTTTAAAAATGGTCCATATTCTTTTTTGTTTTTATTCTTTTTTTTTGCTGCTACTGATGATTTTTGTTTCTATAGTGGACTTAAATTCGCACAATTAACACAAAAACATTTTTTAATTAATGCTATTTTCAGTGACTGTTAAGTTGTTGGGGTTTTTTTTTGCACTTTTTATTTTATTTTATTTAACTTTTTTTGTATGGACTTTTTTTTAACCTCACCCATATGATATGTCTTGACCCTAATGTCACTGTTTGTCATACTGTGTTGCACTGTGAAATTAAGTGTCTTTGACTGGCAAAAATATCCCAATACTAAATGGCAAATAAAAACAACTTTGTGAAACTGCGACTAATCCGCACTTTTACAATGACTAACTTGCATATTGCTGAGGTGTGTGTGGAAGTGTGTGTATGTGAGTGTGTACATGTATGAGAACCTGCATGAATTTGGTGTGCATGAGTCCCTCCTGCCTATGAGCATGTTCTGAATAGTTAGATGGTGTTCATATGATGTGCGTACAGTTGGGGTGCAAATATTTTCTTTTTGAAGGGTTTTTTTCTAGCCTGCTCCCCTCCAGAACCTACTTTGTGTGCATGCTTTGTATTTTTACTGTGTGTACGTGTGTGTGGATGTGTGTGTGCAACAGTGTATGCATGACGTGTATTCCAGAGTAATACGATTGCCCTTTATGCACCAACACACCACCTCAATACACAATGTGACGAGAGCACAGTAAGAAAATAAGAGCTAGGACACTGCCAAAGAGCAATAGCCACTGAAATTTAAGTAGAGATGAGCTGCTATTTCAATATTTAATATGTGCATCATTATGAGGTGGAAGTACAGGCATGCCAGGGCTTTCATAAGTCATGAAATCAGATTTTGCCAGTGAAATTGACAACAGGGATCTCTATTTTTTTCACTAATTTTCCGCCAGCATTTTGCAGCATGTAGACATTTGGCAACGAACTGTAGTTGGTACTAGATTTGACCAAGACTGTGACCATTTAAAGTAAATCAATCATGAATCATGTCAAATCCGAGACAATCTGAACCCCAGTCTAGTTAGAGCGCCACACTTTCTTAGTTGTACATGATGATGCTTTTGGTTGCTTGTTATTTTTCTTTGTTTTTTTTACTTGATGTTTTTAGTTTCATGAGCGAGTTTTTGTATTGGACATATCAGTGTACATTTTTTGGATGCTACTCGGCTTCAGTGACAGATTCATTAACACAATGGAAGGTAAGAGTGTGACAGCCTTTTGAACAAAAAAAAAAAAAAAGAAAAAGATGGGAACAATGGAGCGATGAAAGGAAATGGAAACAGAAGGAGTTTTTTTTTTAAAGTGTAATAAAGAGCATGATTTTGTTGCAATTTGGCAGAAAGACTTTGGTACCTTTGTTTCTCTGTGTCGATTACATTTGCCAGTCGTGTTCCCTTTTTTTTTTTTTTTTTTTTTTTTTACTATTATTAAGGTTGAGAATGGAAATAAAGTGCTTTGAGCCTATTACATGATTTATAGTTTATGTGTTTGAAAATCCACTTCCATTGTGGATTCTTGAAATAAATTGTGTTGTCTGCTGAAGGCCAGATGTTAGATTTGCCATTTGGTGTCCTTTGTGAGAAAAGTTGTTTGGGTGTAATCTGTTCAACACCAAAACAACCTTGGATGTACAGTACAGCTACATTACAGTGAAATCACAGGTATAGACACTGTCTCCTGTTTTCCATGTGTCCTTATTGCATGTATACAAAGAAATGAATGTTCAAATTACTTCACACAGTGATTTATCACAAGTAGAAACATGTGAAAACAGCTTTATTACATTTTCACTGTACCATGTAATGACACCTGCCACATGCATGCAACATGTAATACATTTCCCTGCATTTTTAAATAAATTATTACACATTGCATTGGTTATTAGAAAATAGAGTTGTACTTCTAGCAGCTCCATTTTTAACAGGCTCAAATTTTTTTGTTTTTGAGGAGATTTCTCAGAAAACAACTAACCTTTCTTTAAGTTTTTCCAGGTCAGGTTTTGATACAAGTTTGTGTGTATTTCTGAACATTTTGTTGTTTAGGGCAGAACCAACCGTAACATGGTTCCTCTGTAACAAATAATGTGCAGGTGAATGCATCCATTTTGGTTGTTTTTAAATCATGAAAAAGAGTATCCTTCATTTTGCAAAGAATTCTTCAAAACAGCCACAGAGACCCATGAAATCCACATCTAATTTCTCTGCTCATGTGACTCTAATCATGTTTTTTGCCCCATGACATTGTGAACGGTGCAAATCACAAATCTTTTCAGTTCTGTTCTGGCCAAAATCCATGTGTGTTCCTGGATCAGATGCAAAGCAAAGTCAGTCTGAACAGTCAAATCAAAATTCATGTGGCTTTATTTATGTTCCTCTACATCAAGATTTATCACAACTCTGTACAGGAGGGAATCAAAGTTAGGAATAATTTAATATTATATGAATAGACAAAAAAAAAAAAAAAAATCTTATTTGGGGAGAAAATCTGAATTGAGTGCTGAGGGTGCAGGGTGGATATACTGCATCCATGCTTTATTTTACAAAATGCTGTTATTACATGATAAAATTAAAATTTGCTATTTTTTGTGATTTTTTTTTTCAAGTGATTTGGCTTTTCAAGGATGTGGCATTTTTACACAGTACATAGTTACGGATGCACTGTTTTGTCCACATTGTGAAATAACTCTTTTGTTCCTAATCTGTGCTCTGACAGGTTCTCTGCAGGAGATCACTTGGGATATTACTGAGTTCACAATGTTCCCAGGTCCCTGTTCCTGATGTTTAAACCTTAATATGTAAAACTGAACAGTTATATTAACTGGACACAGAGTAGCTGGTTTGGGGAAGACACAGGCCTTTAAAGGATCTGCATGCCCAGTAAAGTGCACAGCACATGGAGGATAAAATCTGAATATTTGTGAACACTGATACAACCAGTGGTGTAGTCCACGGTATATGGGGGTATACGGAGTGTACCCACTTATTGGGTACACCCTCTTCTAAATTCCCCTGATGCACTTCATTCAGTATATCAAAGTGGTATCTGAGCCAAACTGCTCATTTTTCCCCTTAGATGGTGAAGCCATGACCCGCCCTACTCTGCCTCTAATTGGCTAATACTTGGTACCTTCACTGATTGGTTAACTTTAGGCATGAGGACTGATGAGCCAATCAGAAGCAGAGTAGGGTGGGTCATTTCGAGGAAAATATTGCTAACTTGTGCTGGCCACCTCTGGAACCGGACTGGACACCTCAAGTGCCAGTGCCACCCCAGTTGATTGACAGGTTGCTGCATGTCTCAGTGAAAGATGCACGATTATTGGAAATGAAAACGAGAAAGGCAGAATAAACATCTTTCAAATGAGTGACACATGTCAAGAGAACCTACTTTCATGAAATACATAATTCTGAGGAATGTTTTAAGGTGGTTTCCAAATGAGTCAGTGTTTTAACCTACTGGACATATGACTACATTTAGAGGAGAAGAGATGGTGTCACCAATAATTCAACTATGCGAAAAGACTAACGTTATGAAAGGCTAATGTTATCGTATGTTTGCCTCATGTTGAATACATTTACATTCATGCAGCTGCTTGTGTGACCAGTAATACCTACAAACTGCTCCTAATCAAGTCATGATAATTTATAATAGTGAGTTAATACAACTGATGGATTTTTGGGGAAAACTAAATAGAGTAGTCTTACATGTCACTGTTTCTAAAACAGCGTTTTTCTGAACTACTTTTTAAAAAAGGCAGAAATTTAGAGTATACCCACTTCTCCAGGGACTACTACACCACTGGATACAACCATATCTGTTACCACCTCATTATGTTCATGCTCAGAGGGATCTTGTTGTCTGTACAGCTGAGATTTCACTTTTTGTGTGTATTCACAGCATCTTCCCAGGGACAGAGATTTCCTGTTTAGTCACGTCAAAGGCACATTTTTTAACAGTGTCTCTTCTGAGTCAATGGCTTTCCTCTCCACTGCTACTGGGACCTGATTAACAAAGCAGTTCAGCTGCAGCTCTGTCAGACATCTCCCACACACCACAGTTTGACTACCTAATTTATCTGCAGCCTATAATTACAGGCTTTGGCTACAATGCATATCGTCTTTTCATCTCTACCGTGATACAATTTGTTTATCCTGAAGCTTGGGGTGGAGCTGGAGAAGGGTGGGTTTAGGGATGAGCTGAGGCTACCTTACCACACCATCCCTTCATCAGTGCTAATTCATCCATGTCTTTAGATGAGTTTCTTAAAAAAACAACAACAACACCTCTTTACGCACATTGCATCTGATACAGACATTGTGAGAAGGCTTGCATTGTTTGGAGAGTTTAAAATTTAGGACACTGGAGTCATGCATCACATCTGAATAATGTGTTTGTTGTGTTGACCTACAGTGTGTCATGTATAGGAGCTTGTGTGAGCAGGCTTTTCTTGTTTGTGTTCTGTACATGTTCTTATTCAAGCCTTTTGTTTGTCCATGGTCCCAGTAGATGTACTATCCTCTTTCTGAGAGAGGAAAAGAGTTTCCATATGATATGATATAATCAAAGTAATAACACAAAGAGGCAAAGTGACCCTTTATCTACCTTGAAAACAATAACCAGTGGTGTAAGAAGTATTTATACCACACTAAAAATACTTCACAAGTAAAAGCTCTGCGTTCAGAACCTTGTGTAAGTAAAAGTATACAAGTATCACCTACAAAATGAAAAGCAAAAGCAGTCATTGTGAAAGTGAAATGGTCTGTCAGTGTTTTACAATTATCTATGATGCTTTTGGATTCATTTTATTGCTGCACATGCATAAGGTAGATCTTATTTAAACAACTTAATCTATGAAGATTAATCTATAATAATGCACCATATTCTACAAGATTATCAGCATCGCCATCCTGTAAGAATCACACAACCAAAAAAGTCTACTTTTCATGAGCTCAGAAAAATAGGCCTGATTTCAGGTCTGTTTTGATACATTTTCCCAACAAATCCCACAAAAGTTCATTTAGCTTAAGTAGGAGGAGGCTTTTAAACTCATCTCATACATCCATTTTTCATTTTCACTGGACAGCAACATACACAGTATGAAAAATATAGTGGGCAAATACAGTAGAATAAACATACAATATTTGCTTCTGAAATGCAGTAAAGGAGAAGTATATCATAGCATAAAATGACTACAGAGGGTACTACCAGTATCTCAAATGTGCATGAGTAAAGTACTGGCAATAGCAATTCTCTCTTGGCATTTTTATACACATTTTAATAGTTTATTTAATTTTGTTGGAGAATATGTTCTAAAGCTACTCTAAAAGATCAACCAGTTTTTTCTGTCTAGTCAGCTGTCAATCTTTTAAATATTTCCTTTTCACAGAAATCACCCCAATATTTGGGAAGCACTGAGGTGATCAAACATCATACATTTCATATAATAGTTTCTTCCTTCCAATTTTTTTCTCCATTTACCATTTAGGGTTTTATGTTACATTTAAAGTGACTAACAAAAGCAAATATACAGGCAACTACTGTGAAACTGAGCTCTGATGAGCAAACTGTACACTGAAAAGTATTACTTACAAAAACAAAATCCACCAAGGTTATAAGAGAGGAAACGTTCTAAAGAAAATACAGTCCAAAAGCAGACAAATGCAGAAATGCCACTGAGGACTCTCTTGAAATAAGCATAGTCACTACTCTCTGAAATGACTAGAACTCAAGAACAACACTGTGATCATCTGTGAAAAGTCTCTCATTATCTTAAAAGTCCTTCTTTCAAGCAGAAATGTGAGGTTTTTGACACATCCACAAAATACATTTTATAATGCATCTAAAGAATACTATTTGATATATTACGTTGAAATTTTTTTACTAGAATAAATGTGAGAGAATATTATTCCTTTCCTCTTCACATGCTTTCAAAAAGCATTGCCCTTTTTTCCCTGTCGACCTAAAAAGAGGTACTTCTTAGAGTTAAAGGTACAATGTGTAACATTCACATGATCTTGTGCGCTTACATGAAGTTTGTGTTGAAGTCTATGCTTGAAGAGGGTTGTTTCTCGATGTTAGCAGAAAATATTTCTAAGCTAAATGTAACTGGGGTTGCCGCAATAATGAGCAGTGATATTGAAAATCGAGCCTGAGTTTGCTTCATGTCTGTTAACGAGAAAGGTGTAGGTGCGTTTTTTAAGGTACGTTGCATTCACTCACCACATTACAATAAAATAAGACAAATAATACATTACATTAAATGTCATCACGTATGTTACATATTGTACCTTTAAAGTATAAACCATCAACAATCATGAAATTCTTCTGTGTACTCCCTTTGCCCACTGCCTCAGAAGTTGCTAAAGATCTCGTGTTTCTTGCTCCATTCCATAGGGGGCGCTCTCTTTTTGTTGCGGCTGGCGAGGGCTTTTTTTCTGGCCTCAGCAACAGTAGGACTCAAACGCAATCCGCTATCCATGAAAGGGTCTGACACACGCCTGTCATCCTCATCGGGGACCTACAGCACACAGACAAATTTGTTTCTTAGATTCTCACACAGATAAGCATGTCAGAGATGGGAGGAAATACAGTAGAAACACTGTGCTGCTGTAGATTTTTCAGATATCTGTTCATTACTTGTTACTTAACTGTTTCCCTTCCTCACCTCAAGACTAATTTCAGCCTACATGAATGTATAACATATAGCACAGATGATTCCAGAAGTGTAGCCATCAGTTTATATCACATACCACAAATGTAACAAAAGAAAAATGAGTAAGAAAACAGAATAGACAAACAGAGAACTAATCTTTTGACTTATGTGGCTGACACTGAAAACTGATTTTTACATTAAAGCTGTGGAGCTTCTTAGTTTTAGCATCATTGGGATAAAATTCCACAATTCCCTTTCAGTGTACTATCATTTATAGTCTGAAAGGACAGGAGACTTCTGCATCCACCTCTTGCCTATGTTTTCATGCCATCAATATCCACCCAGATTTTGACTTTTGTCTTGGATTTTTGTCAGAAAGGTGACCTCACATCCCTATAAAAGCATGAGATGATGTCATGTTCATCCATATTTATATATAGTCAATTGAGAGAGGAGAGAATTGCAGAAGTAAAGTCTGTATTTTACAATTCCAGTGTTTTCCCCCCCTTGATTTAAGCTCCTGCAGCTTTAATCTTCATTATAGGTCCACAGTTTTGAACAGAAACAAGAAGCCAACAGAAATGTCCCACAACGACCTACATTTTACTTCCAGCCTGTACTTATTCACTTCTACTTCATTACAGAAGTTGAGTCAGTACATCCACTTTTATTATTTATATGTACTTCTGCTTGAGTGAAGAATGTGATTTCTTTTGGCACCTGTAATGAGCACATGTGCGTCCTCACCTGGATGCTCATGTCGGAGCTGCTGATCTCTGATTGGGTGGTGGAGCTTCTCGAGGACTGGGACGCAGAGCTCCCATTAGCTCGGGATTTCGGGGATGTGTTTGGAATCGAGGAATCTGTCAGAGCGACATTTATGATAGGTGGAACTGTAGTGGTGAGTTCAATGGTTGGAGATGGTGTGGGTGGGATGCTTTCTGTGGCTACTTCATCCACGTAGACTTCTGTTAAGGAGAGACAATATGAAACATTTAACACAGGGTGCAAAGAGGGATTTATATGTGTGCATGTGTGGTATCTGACCTTTAACATGACGGATTGTGGGTGTGATTCCGAGTCTGTGGAAGAAATCATCGGTCTCCTGATCCACCACTAGGAGGTGCACATCATCCCCTCCCTCTCGAATCAAAGCCACCACCTCAGAGTGCTTCAGTCCTTCTATATTCAACCCATTCACCTGAGAAAAAATGCAGAAAGAGTTTATTATCCTTATGGTGAAAGAAAGAAAGAAAGAAAGAAAAGAAAAAGAAAGAAAGAAAGAAAGATGCAGCATAGAAAAGGAAAGGCATGACAATCTAATGTATAATAATAGGAGACAGGGTACAATCTGTGCTGCCTCACACACCAAAAACAGATAGAATCTGTGATTTGGGTAAACATGTATTGATTTGCATGAATTCCCTTCCTGTCGCCGCAGTCTTCCTCCAAACATTAACTGTACCTTACACAGATGGAGTTGGAAACAGACAACGCAAGTACATACAGACATCTGCAATGCCTGTGATGGATATGTGAGCACACATACTGCACATATTGTTTGCAGACACACAGAGCATTTCACTAAGAAATAACTCAATAAAATAACTTATAGTTTTATATCAAATTTTGTTTAGTGATGTATGAAATTGCCATAAACAACAGCAAACATAAATAATAGTGTATTATAAGAGATATGAGACCACTGACAGGCAAACAAATGAAACACTCCTGGATTTGAAGTTATTTTCAGATGATTTAATGAAGAAATCCAACATACTCAAAGGGTAAGAACTGGTATTTACTGTATGATACTACATCACATCCAAAAACCCTTTGATGAACTCCGTTAATAGTTTACACACAAAGATTTGTGGCAGACAGTGGCTTGTTTTGTGTTGTGGTTAAACTCCAACCACTATTGTAGATTAAAATGCTGTATCAATCTCACTTCTTTCAGCTTTTTATCTCCAGTTCAACAAAATAAGCAGAGACAGGAAGCAGGGTAGGGATGTACAGCTTCACCTAAATATTACAGTATTTTATCTTAAATGTTAAGCATATGATATTCATTGTTGGAAGTCTAGGGTGAAGTTGCACGTTGCAACAACTGTCTCCCCTGAAGTAACCACATGACACATGGAAAACGTGACAATTCTTATTTTCAGGTCATTCTACTCTAATTTCATTTAGATCCCTCATCTTTTGTTTGATTTACTGTAATACTGTATATCACAATATATTGAAATCCTTTGTCATCAAAATGACAAAGACCTCGGTCCCTCCTCTATACCTTTATTCAAGATAATGTCTTTTGTTTTCAGCCTCTCATTTCCTATTGTAAATTTGCATCAACTGGATCTGCTTCCATCCAATTACTTAGCAAATCATTGAGCAGGAAGTTAATGTGGGGGCAGTGACACTGATTTTCCCATTAATTTCCTAAAATGTAACGCCTCTGCAAAATGAAGAGTTAATTCTAACACTGGAATCCCAGTTTATTTAATGAGTGTGTACTTTGTGTACCTCCACGAGTCTGTCTCCAGGCCTGATGTCTGCACCCTCAGCAGGAGACCCGGGGTCCACAGAACGGACAAACTGCCCACTCTTCTTCTTATTGCTGTGCAGGTTGAAGCCATAGCCGTTCTCCCCCTTCACCAGGTGACACAGACGAGGAAGGAGCTCATTGGTCGGCTCGGGTGAAGGCTCCACCTGAAGCTATAACAACAAACAGGAGACAAGCTAAGTGTAGGATGAACAACTACCATCTGTTCTGCTGGAGTCAAAACTGCTTTTACCACTTTTGTAGATGTGACAAGTTTAAGTAAGATTTACAGTGATTTATTATTAAACTCAATGATTTATTCATAGATGAGTTACAGGCTTCTCAGGCTCTTGTTTCTTTCACTTCATCTCATGATAACTCTACTATGAGAGCTGAAGCTTATAAGCATCAAACTGATTATAAAAGCTGCTTTTTTTGTGCATCAAAGCTACATGATTGTTTCATATTAATTGATTTTAAAGCAGCATATGACTTTCATCACAATTTTTTTTTATTTGTAAAACCCAAGTGTTAGCCTAATTATCATTAATCTGAAGTACATTATGGGAAGCAAAAGCGGTTTCCCACATATTCAGCAACAAAACAAGCCAGATCGCTACAACATAAAATTGTACAGTCCACCAGGTTTTAAAAGAATGAGTATAATTGGTGGATGGAGGTGAAGGCGACATTTGGGTTTTGCACTCACAAAGAGACAGTGAAATTGCTGCTGCGTGGAATTCCCATTCCTATGATGCACTTAGCGACAAAATTTCTGAAAAGGCCTGAGTGATGTTTCGGTTTGTTATGTAAACAAGAGGACTGTGTTTATGACGGAGTCATCCTCGAAGTTGTTCATCGTGGGGGAAGTGATTCAGGTGCATAAGCAAGGAAAAACTAATGGTTTAGTAATAATTAGGCTATTACTGGAGTTTCACAAATTTGAAAAAAATGTGATGAAAGTCATACGCTGCTTTAACTGCAGATTTATTGCAGATTTACATGTCAAAACTTCATACAGAGCTGATGTTTGCTATGACTATATACAACTTACATTTTCAGATTTTTTTAAAAGCTTAAGTTTGCAGATTTCATGGAGCTTTCTATGTAATGCAGAAATTAATGTATGAAAAACAGTGGCAGTATTAATTGGTATCAGAAATTCCAAAAACTGTACAGAATGCAAATAGTTGAAAAGTGCTTATAGCAATGCAACCAACCAACCAACCAACCAACCAAACAAACAAACAAACAATAAACAAAAAAAAAAAAAAACAGCAACAACATTTTAACAAGACAATAATTCAATGTGCTTTCAGCTGAACTATATTGAGGCGATGTGATTATTACAAGTTGTTCATTCAGAACACACTGTCAAAGCACATTGTCATGTCATTTAAAATGACCATAGAAGGTTTCTATGCTATATCACGTTTCACATGGACATGTTTCTACAAGAGGTGAATTAGGTGTGACCGTACAGTGAACTAAGCAGGAGAAAGTGTCTGCTGGGACGAGCTGGTGGTCTCAGAGCTAAGCAGAGTGCGCTAAGTGGCTTTGGCTGAGACACATTAAGACCGATCCTGAGTCTAATGACCAACGACATGGCTGAAGCCTCCTGTGCGACTGGAATGACAATCACACTGGCTTTGTGTGCGTTCTGAGCCAGGTAAGCTAAGGATAGGAACTGTCTAATGACCTGACCTGAGGGCTGTCTAACAGATTTCACTGTCCTTTCTACACCATCAGTAAAGACTCAAAGTGCACGGACACCAAAAGCCTACAGGGCAGGGTGATTACAGTGAATACAAACTATAACTAATTACGAAAAAATAAAAGAAATTACAGGTAAAATCAAGTTTGTCTTCATGTTCTTTTCATGGTAATGCTTAATGGGGAACAAAAACAAAATTGCTTTTGACAATATGGGTGTTTTAATAAACTATGGTTTTGTAAATTAGATTTTATGTCATGCATTCTTTTATCCTGTCATTTTCAGCTTCTATAAATCAAAGCTTATCTCAAAATAACTGAGAAAACACAAAGGTGGCTGATGTGCACACCGTCACAGTGACAGAACCGTCCACAGCATCAGGTCAGGTCGCTGTGGCCCCGGGTCAGTGTTTCCCACTGGTTTGGAGGATTCCTGTTTATGTTTACTGGCCTGTTGGCTATATTTGCCATATTGCCCCAGATTAACTCCCACACACAAACATTCTGACCTGGAAACATTCAGGCTGATCTATTTCAAGAGTTTAACTGTGATTTTGTGGGACATATCTGTTTCATGAGCCGGAATAGCCATATTGCGGATGTTTTAGTCAGTGCAAGTCAGTACCTGTAATTAAACACATTCAGCTTCTCTGAGTTAACGAAACCCAGAGGATAGTACAGAGCATTAGTGTTTTACACATTCAATGCTACTGCAAAACACTCATCAGCTTAGAGTACTTTTTCTGTGTATCACATTTTTAGTTTCTTTTTTTTTACTACTCAGGTCAAGCACTTAGATGAAAAACACAATTAATTCCCTTCTTGAGCCCTTTTACTGTGTCATGCTTGAACCACACAAAGAACAAAAATGTGTCATTGTTAAAAACAAAAGAAGGATTTCAAGAGAAGTTAAAAGCTGTTTTATCTGCTGTAGGTTTTTGTACGTGAAGCTCGATCAGACTGTTGAGGGACTGTGATACCAGCTAACATTGTGGTTGTGTAAGAATATATGGGTGTCTGCTTCCACAATAACATCACGCAAGAACGAAATTGCGTCTGTACAGTCACAAGATGTACAGCACAAGTGGACAGATACAAGAGAGACAACGTGCATGTCCACAGGAAACGCCTGGCACTTCAATGGAGGCGGCCTTAGATTAATGTGTCATAAATGTTTTCTAATCAGACCTGTTGAATAAGCTGCCAAAAATACTCACTCATCTAATTCTCACTGAAAGTATCTATGAGCAAAGCCACCATTTAATCATGATTGGTATTATATAGGCCCATGTAAATGTGTCTTCAGTAGTAAAAATGCATGGATGACATTTAAGTAAAATTAAACATCCAAAAAAAAAATCATAGAGAAAATAAACATTAACTATATACAACCTGGTCAAAAAAATGGCTCATTCTACACTTTCGACATAATACAGACATTTAGTTAGATAACATTATATATAGTGTAATAATAATAATGATGATGATAATAATAATAATAATAATAATAATAATAATAATAATAATAATAATAATAATTATTATTATTATTATTATAATGATGACAATAATAATACATGAAGTGTTTTCATTTGGATTTGAACCTCATTTCTAATACTTTCTAATACCGAAGTTAACTATAACATAAGATCTTAATTTAGATGTACATTTAGGAGCCCTGTGATGAATTAACGACACATTCAGGGTGTATTCCACCTTCACCCATTGTATAACCCCACCACCACCACCCCCACACACACACGACCCTCTGGAGGACAAAGTACTTTGGAAAATGAATGAATGTGTATTTAGGTTTCCAGAGATTTTGAACAGTAGGTAACTGGATTCCAAAAGTTGGAAAAACAGAGAAATGTGTCAAATGAGGTGAATCTAGGAAAAGTTAAGGTGCCCTTATCAGAAAACCGACCCCTAGATATTCATCAAAGCAGAAAGCGACTGCCCCAGCTCTCAACCCACCCATCAGCACAACACAATGCAATTTTATGTGCAATACTTTTGAAACTTACAACTCTAAAATATATGGACTTTTCATGTAGGTATCAGCTCATGTATGAAGCCACAGATGTGCTGATGTAATGGACTGCACTATTATGCACAAAACAGGTCCTACTGTCACTACAGTACTGGTCGTTTTGTCTGAACCTTTTGCCAAAACTGAGAACGTGAGCTGTGATGGCAGCCAAGGGACAGCCTGTATTTATTGTGCCTTTAACTAAACAGATGGCTGTCTGACGTGAGCCGCTGGCCCAGAGGATCCTGGTCCACTTTGTTTGGAGCCAAAACAATGAGCTCAATATCTGTCAAGCAGTTGATGTTTATTTCTAAAGCCGTTCTGACATTATGCGTCACAGCACTGTCTGGTCAGCACTTATGGAAATGTAGTTTTTGCTGTGTCACTGTTGCTGACCTAAGTGAATTTGAATGAGTTTGTGCTTATTTCTGTGTGTTTTTGTACATTTAATCTTTAATACCAGCAGCACTTTAACTGTAAGGTCAGAGGTCAGCAAAGTCACACAGTAGCAGAGTGAGAACATATGCCCCCTGGCCAAGACAACTAGATTACACAAATAGAAAACACAACCTATGCAAAGGGTTTGATTATGCAACACTGCTATCTCAAAATCTGATCCCTCTCATGCCTGCTATACCTTTCACTTCCAGACACCTAATGCTGACTTTCCTCACAAAAACCTGTCCAACCTAAAGCCGATCCTGATAGACAGGTGGTACAATCTTGACTCACGTTGGACATTTGGCTGCAGTACCTGTCAGCTACAAGCACTAAAATCAAGTATCTTAACAAAACAGAAGCCGGTCCTGAAAATCTGCAATCTCTGTTTTATTGTGTATAAAAATGTGGTAACAAACAGAGACAGAAGTTCTCAGATAAGTCAATATTTGTTTTTGCCCACCATCTAATACACCACAAAGTGTTTGTAATATCCTCTCACACCTCTATTCTCAAATGGTCTTTCAATTTGAATAAACAATACCTTCAGTATTGTATGTTATGGTAGGAAACACGATCAGTTAAACTGGGTGGAAAACACCTGCAGTCAGGTGTTAACACTCAGTATAGAGACAATGCTGTCTTAAAAACAATGCATATTTTAAAACTCGCACCACTTACAGACTACACAATAGATCATAAATAGGTATGTACAATGGGTTTACACCACTGTGCTGATTTTAGGGACAGTTAAAAAAAGAGGAGGAGGTGTAGGAGGAGGTGAGAAATCCTTTCAAAGTTGCTGCAATTACACTGAAATTTAGTAGTCTGTTTTACTTCCTGACTTCTTTACATCCTGCATGCAGTGAAATGGACTTCACAACCAAACAGAAAATGATTGAGTACTGTGTGCCTTTTTTCCCCCTTTTCGGTCACGCTTTCCTCCTTAATATGCCTACGTTTTGTTCTGGAGAACTGCCTTTTGGTTTTGTTTTGTTTCATTTAAAATAAAGTGTGTCGCTCTTCAGCACATTTTGAACTTATCTTAATAGTTTCTCTACCTTTTGAGTGATTTTCTTATAAATTTCCTGTATATTTTTTCTGTTCGTGTTTTCTTTTCTATTTGTGATGCTGTCGGTGGAAAGCAATTTGTGGCACATGTTTGAAAAAAATGCTGCTTAAGTAAAAGTTGAGGTCCTATAGCACGGCTGTGAGACTCATCTGAACCAGCTGGTCGGCCAAGTGCTCAAGTCCAGATTAGTAGCAGACCTCAGGTAAGAATGTGCCATCAGTGTTACATACTTTCAGCACAGTAACACATTAACTTAATTGTTTAAGCCACAGTGACCAGCTCCAGAGGGTGAACTCTGCTGTATGTTGCTTTGCTGTGTTCCCTTACCTCTGTGTCTGTTGCTGAACTTGATGTCACAGACAACCTCTTGATGACTTGTGTGGTCATATGAGTGGGTGAGTCTGCAGCACGAGGATGAACTGAGTGTGAATGGTTAAGTTTGGGTGACATGGCTATGATCTCTCTGAGTATGGGAGGAATGGGAGATGCACTAGGGGTGGGTGCAGGTGAGGGGCGCGGGGAGAGTGTTCCCATCTCAATGGCCAGGTCCTCGGTGCAGGCCTGGCCACAGCTGAGGAGGTACTCGTCTGTTGCTCTGTCCACCACCAGCAGTCTGGTCCGGTAATCCACCTCACGGATCCGGTTAACCACCTGAAGCAGAGAGCAAATTCAAGGCAAATTACAATAATTAGTGTTGTACTATTATTATTCTCACCCTCAAATGGTGTCTATAGTTTTAGCATGACAAAGACACCCTGTGATTCCCATTACACAAGGCTTACATTGACCCATTTTAACACCCCCTCCTTCTCCTCAGGCAGAGGAAAAGTGGTCCAACAGGTATAGAAGTCATTGTTTGCACCTCACAGAGCTGATGTGCCTCTCATGGCTCCTCTCTACAACACAAGCACTTTTTTTCTTAGTTTATTTTACCTGTTTATTGAGCTTTCACTTACTTGATGATGAGTTTCGTTCTCCACATTCTGCCCGTTCACTTCCACCACCCGGTCTCCCGGTCTCAGCCCGGCCAGGTCTGCTGAGGAGCCGGGTTCCACTTTTCGGATGAACTGTCCGCCTTTATTACGCTCACCGTGCAGGTGAAACCCATAGCCGCGCTCTCCTTTGGTAAGGAAACAGAGCCTAGGTCTCAGCTCGTTCTCCATCACAGCCCGTCAGTAGGTGAAAACAAGTCCAAGTGTCTCAGGAGAATAAACAGGTGCTTGGTCGAAGTGCAGTAGAAAGTCGCTGGCTCCTAATCCATCGTACGACTGCGCGCTTCTGTGACCAAAAGATCACCATCATTTAGCGTGATGTGAGTACATGTCCATAAATAATCCACAATCGTTCAGAGCGCACAAATAAAAAAAAAAAAAAACTAGGTTAAAACTAATGAGTGTTTAATCCATCGTGAAAAATCAAGGGGTGCGAATAAGAGCGCGCAAAAGTGGCCCTCGGTGCGCGTAAAACAGTGGCCAAAAACCACAAACAGACGCTAAGTCCCGTCCATCGGAGGAATAATCCAAGAGATCAGAGATTAGAAAGCTGTTCCTCGCACGTAACACATAATTCTCTCCGTCAGATGGGCGTGTGTCCTCCTGTCCGACCTGCTGCAAGAAGTGAAGAGAGGCGTCAACAACAGATGCCGATACGTCGCCTTCCGTGCGCACCTGACGACGCAGCGCAGCCGCTCTTTGCAACCACAAACAACACCAGAACATGAAACTGGAACTTAATGTTCTGACTAAGTATTGGTCTGGAGATTAAAAAAAAAAAAAAAAAAAAAAGAGCTCACCTGAAATGCAAACTTACATTTAAGACGCGTACGTTGATCTTGTTACAATCTTAAGAAATAGAGGAAAAGGCTCATTTGGTGGAGGTAACTGTGACCTGAGAACGGAAATCTTCCTTGTCCCCCCTCGATCCCTCTTGTATCTGCACCGGCGATTAATAAATGGACTGTTGCGTAAACGACAAATCTAACTTTTCAGTGTATTTGCACCTTCTGCACATGCATTTGTATCTTCGTAAGAGCCTTTCAAGGCATTTAGGAAAACCAACTGAGTGGGTGTATGCGTGGTTTGACATTTCGACCGAGACAGACGAGATAAACACAGGTTAAAGACATCCAGGGGGTAAAAACTGAGAAGGCGACGGCGAGATTTTTGCACTTCAAATGACCTGTGACGGTAATCTTTGCCAGTGCTGAAGTACCCTTGAGCAAGACATTTCATCCTTACGCAGGGCCTCAGCAGCTCAGTCACTAAAACTATCAACAGTTCATTCACCAGTGAAACTTTGCGGCAAAAACAGGTTCAATTTTTTTTTTCCCTCACTTTGTTTGTACATTTCTGAATGTAGAAGGGCCTGTTAGTGCTGAAAATGAGATGAACCTTTCCTATGTGATTTATCACCATTTACTATAATATCTACAGCATTTCAAATCTGGTGTTTTCCTATAATTTACTGATCATGTAGAGGTTCATAAAAGCTCAGAAAAAATTCAATGGTTATTATATCAAAACACAGTGAGGAACAAGTGAGTTTTTCAACAACATATATAATTACCTGAACATAAAAGCAAGTATTTACAATCACTGTCATTTATCAAACTACAGGGTTTTACTGGTGAATCAGTATTGCAGAAGATGAATCTGTTTCCACTTTCACTGACGGTTCAAATCAGTCAAATCTGATGATAATGGAAAGCTGAGAAATGGAATTATTTACATGTGGTTCAACAATTATTAAACATTTTCCATCAGTAGATGCATGCAGTTGCTGGTGACTTGAAGGTGAATGAACAAAAACAAAATAATTCAAGTTATTTTCATTTTTTCAGTGGCTCAGTGGGTTGATGTTTGTAGTGGGTATTTCTGTAAAAAGATATTCTGACATTTTGATCAAGAGTGTAACTAATGCTTATGTTGCTACCCTTATTATTGTAATTATTATTTTATTTCTTCTTTCAATATTTAGGCTTTTATGTTTTTGGCCTGTTACTTCTGAATGTGTTTAGTTGGTTTGTTCCTTTAGGGGTGGGGGTTGGGAAGAGTGCACAAAGGAGAATTGCAAAATATAAGACCCAGTATCACTGTGTTTGTACTGTATCTGGATGGTTTTCTTTTGTGAAATAAAAATATATTTAAAAAAAAAAGAAAAAAAAAAGAGTGTAATTAATGGAATTACTGAGGCTGTGTCCCCCTTTCCTTTATGTATCCCAGTGAACCATGTCAGCCAGCCAACAGAGAAGGAGGTGTTCTGGAACTGACACACATAATGTGATGCAGTCATTACATAGTATTAATTACACTTGTGTCTTCACAGCAATGTCAGTCCTAAAAAAGTCAATATGTTGAAAACCAATAAGGGCACGGTGAGACAGCAGACATCTGCAAAGGACAATACTTCACTCTTCTTATTAATACAGAATATTATTAAGCCACAAGCAAACAACAAATAATGACCTACGTTTTATTTTTGTCAGTTGGTGCCACTGACTGTTACCATAACACAGATCTTAGATGTAATTTGTGAGTTGTTGGCTAGTTTATTTTTTTATATTTAAATGGTGATTCCAAGTTCTAAATTAGGGCTCTTCATTAACAAAGACAAAAACAACTCCACCCTCTGTCCTTTTTTATGGATCAGCCCAAAATTTGCAGGTATCATTCTTGGTCCATGCCCTAGCCTTCCACAGTTTTTATGGGAATCAGTGATGTAGTTTATGCCCTGTCCTGCTGATAGACATGAGTGATAACATGATGTAAAAATGAAAGAATAAAAAGATAAAAGGTTTTGTGGAATAAAGGGTAACTGTTAAATGTCCCAACTCCAGTGTATGAAAGGTTTATTTTATTTTATTTTGTTTAAAAAAGTGAGGCATTTACAGTACAAAAATATGTTTTCTCATTACATGAAAAAATATAATTTTAGTGTTAATAAAAAAGAAATAACTGCAAACATGCTGAACATATCCAGGTGTAGCGTACATTCATATTTTTAGAGTGTGTGTTGAACATAGTCTGACCTCTTGTTCACTATTTGGTCACAGATTAGACAAAAACTTGTTTGACTGAAACTAAATCAGCGTTTAACCTTGTTTTTTAGTTTCTTCTGTACGGTGGGGGGAATGGGTGTGGGCATAGACTCCTTCTCAACTTTAACAGCAGATTCCTGTTCTGGTTCAGCTTTTATTTTAGAGGAGGAGGTTGGGCTTGGAAAGCGTGGGGATCCGGCTTTAGGTCTCTTTAAAGGAGAGTTTTTGTGGGCAGAAGGACAGCTGTACTGGTTCAGACACATGGAGCAGAGGGGGTTCACAGGTTGACAGACCTGCTGTCCAAAACCCACAAGCAGCCAGTTGATCTCACTCCATAGCTCCCTGCAATGTACCACAACAGATGGTTATTAGAAGAAGATCAAAACCAGCTGACATAAAATTAACTGCTGCAAAGTGGAGTGGAGATATGTGTTTTCACTCTTGTTTCCTAAATAGTTGAGTGTGAACATAGTGGTGCATGTACTGTTCAGTAATCTATAAAGGATTATATTTGCTGTGTATGTTTCAAGTCATGGTCTTGTAAGATTTAAGATGACAAGTGTTACAACACTTATCCAAAATCTAAAGAGATCATTGTACACAAAACATTACACAATACATCAAATCATTCACCAGGAACTATATGGTGAGTTGATTTACTTTGTACTTCAGATATTCTTAACCTTTCACCCATCTTATTGGAACATGTGGGTGTGCATCATTTCTGCTATTCAGTAACTTACATTGATTGACAATAATAAAATATAATTATCAATGCAGTATGTGTCTCTGGGTCAGCCTTGATAAATATTGAAATAGACATGCTGTTACCTGGGTAACCACTCCTCCAGGGCCTTGCGAGTTTCCTCTGGATTCTTGGTCGGTTTCTTGAGCCAACCCAGTCTGTTAGTGATCCGATGCACATGTGTGTCCACACCTAAACCAAGATCAATACCAGAAACGTAATCAAATGGGAAAAGAAAACGATTCAGATTCACTATGTTGCAGACACTGAATCAGTTTACTGCAGTGTCATATCACTTTGTTGCTACTTTATGAACCTTACAGATCATCAGATAATCACTAAGCATCAAAGTTTTTAGACTCACGTCAATCAAATGAGTTGTGATGGTGTACATGAAAATAGTATGGAGCAGAGATTACTTTGACACTTCTGTTTTTTTCTTAATTAAAATACAATAAATTTGCCACTTACTTTTAAAGAGCACACAAATTCTTTTGATGCCAAAATCCTGGGCTCAATAAAATGTTTGTACAATGACATGTGTGGAGTGACATTTTTGTATGATCTCTGATACTGATAGTTTCACAATCTTAAATTTGAATAAAAACATTTTTACATTACATTACTGATTTGTAGCCTAATAATGTCTTATAGGCCTATATATTTTATGATTAGGATGCAGCATCATGTGTGGATCACATGGGGAATAGTATGAATGTATCTTGATAGTGACTAATGGGGATCAGAACATGATACCTATAGGCAACAGCAACTAAAAAACCTACTAACTAAAGTATAAAAATATATCAAAAGGTTCTGTTTTACGTTACTACTATTGTATTTATCGTTCATCTTTGGGCTTGAGACCCCACCTATGCCTGACACCTGGTCCCAGGCAATGTCCATGGCAAGGTGGGCCATCTTAGGTCCAACTCCAGGCAGCTGGACCAGTCCCTCCACACTGTTTGGTATGTCCCCTCCAAACTCTCTCTGCAGCATGGCTGATGTCAGCTTCAGGTACTTTACTTTATTCTAGAAAAAGAATAAAATTGAGAAACAAAACATAACGAAATGTTACACGTGTAGGGTGGAAAACAGAAGCACTGAAGATTGATGAATTAATGGATGTAACAACAGCGAGCAGAGTTGTGTTACCCTCCAAAAGCCAACAGGGTAAATGAGTTTTCCCAGTGTTTCATCATCAGTAGTGAGTATTTTTTCAACAGTACATCCATGGGTTCGCAGCCTCTGCATGGCAGCTGCTGTCACCTGGTCCTTGGTTTGACTGGACAACATGAGTGACACCAACACCTGGAAACGTCTCACCTGCACAGACAGAGAAAATAAGAGAGGAAACTCAATTAATTTGAACTGCTGATGTTTATAGCCATTCTTCGTCCTAGTTACACCTACATGTGCAGGAGCTTCTGCATCATAGCATTTCTCTGCTCCCATGTGATCAACTGGTGCATCACGACCACTCCTCATCTCCCGTATGAATCCCAGCTGTTTTGTCCATTCAGGAGGCTCCCAGTGCTCCTTTTTCACTTGGGAATCATTTTCATCCTTGTCATATTCTACCTTTAGCTGTCTCCTCCTGAGGCGGTGTGAAGACAGCAATGAAGCATCAGTTTCTGTTTTTGGAAGGATTTTAGAGTAACCATCTAAAAAATAAAGAGAGAGTGTGAGTGCCTGAAGACCTGAAGAGGAAAATCAGTATTACACAGAAAATACAAGTGGTGAAACATGGTTTGAGATTCTTCACTTTATCAACACAGTAATATAATTGTAACCTGTTACAAGGAAATGTCTTGCATGAACAATGCTATTTAAATAAAAACACATAAGTATCTGCAACATAAAGTATTTTCAGTAAAAGTACTGGTTGGGTGCCTCTGACTGACCTCTGTCATTAGATTAATAGTGAAGTATTAGTGTTGTGGCAGCATTTTACTACTGAAGTTGCAGGAGGTGAAACTAGTGTGAAATAGTTTATGTCCGGTTTTAATAACAGGGATACCAGAAAAATCAAAGGACTTATCACAGAACTGATGAAAAAGCTAAATTCTGATACACTGATAAACTGTTTCCAGTTTTTGGATTTTTTTCTGCAATAAAAATTTGACAAATTTAGAAGAAAAACTCAATATCTGGCACCGTTGATAAGTCATTGACACCTGAAATGTGGCCCTGACAGCACAATGATTTTTAAGATGTCAGAAGACAACCACTGTTCAGTCTTTAATGATATTTTGTATTATGTATAAAACCTTTTCATATTGTCCATTGTACATTATCTCCAAATGCAGTGGAGTGAAAGTACATTTGTGTCTGCTCTGACAGTCATCACTGTTACAATATGGACCTTGACAAAGTCACTCAGTTCCTTATGTTGCTCATTTTGCTGCTTCCAACACATCAGCTTTGAGGACTAAACATACACTTACTGCCACATATAACCAAGCCAGTGAAAAGTACGATTGTAATGAATTAATCCATATTTATTACTATTTCTCCTGTCAGTGCTCAGAAAGTTATGTACAACCACGGGTAAATAAAATAGCAGTATGTGTCCATATATAGTTGGCATGTGTCGGCTCCTGCTGAGTGGTGATGCTGTATGTGCATGTGTTTTCCACTTTGCAGATCCAACAATGGATACAAAACGAGTAGAACAATTCAGTAAGTTTCAGTTTCCGCGCATGCGCAAAGGTTCAGTATCGAAAATAGGTGAATAATGGTGAATTTCGAACGTTAACTATTTAGACAAAATCTTTTTAACTATTAGCCTCATTGTAGACATTACCCGCTGCTAAGGGGGCCGAGGAGGGTCTTTGATCAGAGATGTTCGCCTCCTGCTCCTCCTCTTTCACTGCCACAGACTGGACTGGGTCCACGATTCTTCGTCCGTGGGTCAGTTTGGAGCGGAGAGATGCCACAGCTGTACAGCTGTTAGTTTGGTGACCGCTTCGAGTGACCACAGACCTCTGCACGAAATAAGGAGAGGACATCATGATACACCGTACTACATAACAACACACACCGGGGCTGCAGGTCACCCCAGGCATCACAGGAAACAGAAGTTAGCTTCCCATTCAACTTCCCCTCATTCAATAAAAGCTTTAAGTGGCAACACAATTCCAAATTCCATTCATAATTATGCAGTTTATTTATTTATTGTTATAGTTTTATATTATAATTTATTATTTCATGTAATTCACGACTGTATATATTATTATTATTATTATTATTATTATTATTATTATTAATTATAAATTTTGTTTATTTATAATATTGTGTGAATTTCTGTCTCTGTGATGGAATTTTCCATTTTTCCACTAAAATGAGCTCTACGTCTTTGGCAAATGTTTATATAGTCTTTGTCACTTAAATAGAAGTAACAGATATTACACAATACTGTATATTTACCATTTTTTGATGTATGCATGCAATTTTATCGTATGCTCAATATCCTGTTTGACAGTTATGAAGCCAACACCTTACAGCCAGTAATTTGACTTAATAGCAAACGGAACATTTTTTCTTTATTTGTTTTCGATAGGAAGCTATAATAAGATAAGATAAGATAAGATAAGATGAAACTTTATTTGTCCCACAATGGGAATTAAGGTCGCAACAGGATAAACTGCAAGGAAATGTGCTTAGAAAAATGTCTGCAAAAAAACAACAAAAAAAACCCAATACAAACTAATAATAAGAGTAATAAAACTCCACAGGACATTACACATGTTTACATTAGAAGTAGAATGGCAGTACTTGAGACAGTACCAAATGGGAGACAAGCACAAAAGCTATAATTTATATTTATCAACCTTAAGGTTTTCTTAATTGTGTCACCAAGAAACACACCGAGTTCAGTTTAATAAAATGACAACATCATCAAGTTCTTATCCAAAAGCTCCACTTAGAGGCACTTCTGTGGTAGTACGGCTCTTGAGCTGAACCCAATAAGCAACTGACTTCAGCATAGCTAATACGACTAGCAGCCTGTTAGCCACGTTCACCGCTAGCTTAGGTTTTTGTTTGGTCACCACAGCCCAAGGATACTTAGACACTTTAACGAACTCAAAATGTAAAATTTATTCACAGAACTTTGATTCAGTTCTGAATGGGTGGTTTTAGATTAAATTTTAAAATAAAAAAGACATATTGATTAGCATAGCTTGATAGCTACTGGCTCAGAACTACATGTCCCATGAGCAAGTGCAACAAACGTGTTTTTGTAGGAAGTGCCCCTGTCAGAGCATTAGTGTGTCATCCGGTTGAGGAGTGGAAGTCCGAGCCTGGACGAGAACAAGCTTCCAGCTGCAAATAGTGTAATTTCAATGCACAGACGCGGACGGCTGTGTTGGCTGCTTTGGAACGGAGCTTTAACTGAATGAAACCGAGAAAGACTCAACTTTAATAAGGTGAGAGGGGAGAGGGAGGAGAGGGGAGACGTTGTTTTTAAGCTACCAGACCTTGAATGCCACAGAGAAATGCTAACCCCTGACAAGCAATGTAAAGACAAGCTAACGGTCCAGGACCACTATTGTGCATTTCTGCCGATTTCTTCCGCGTTTATTCTACTTTTTACACAGATATTATTGGCTGTTTGGTCGGAAACTACATTGCACCGATGTGTTTGTTGTTGTACTGAAACAGAACAGCCGTTGTCTGTCTGCTCACCTCCCCTCCCTCCCTCCCTCTGTCTTTCTCTCTCTCTGTCAAGTCCACATGACAGCAAATTCTTCCATCCTGCCCCCCAGGTTTACACATTTACAGGCTGGAACGACAACTTCACTTCAGGTTTATAATCTTGTTTGGTAATCTAAAGGGTCTGTTCAGCAAAATCACACAAAGCTCTGTTTTATTCATTTGTAAAAGCATGCAGACACTATCCAGAATAGTTTTTGGTTTGTGTGGCCAGGTTCTGAGATATGATGAAACACGTGTGTAATTTTCCAAGTACCTCCATTTAATATAAATAAATAAATACAAATCACAGCCTTCGGTATGTCATTCAGTCTTTGAAATATATTTAGTAACAGCAAACACTTAAGGAAAAGTAATGTCAAAGTTAAAGAAAATTATCTTAAGAACCCATGATAGGCTGATGGGAATAAATGAAAGCAATGAATTGAGCATAAATCATGCAGAGAAAGGCCTTATTTATTTATTTATTTATTTATTAAGATAAACAGCACTTGTGATTATTTCCCACCCAAGGCCAATAAACAACAAATAAATAAAATGAATAGAGATCCATTTGCTGTGCAGGCAGCATGGGCTGTGGTTGTGTGGCTCCCATTGAACAACACTGGCCCTCCCCATTTATTTTAATCAGAGCACAGCATAAGAACTTAGGTTACCTGATATTATGCAGATGTAGAAGTATTACATAAATGTTCATTAATATTCAGCAACATTGTGTCTCTTCTGTTATATTATTGAGTGATCATATTTTATCAGATGCAAAAATACAGCATAATTGGCATAGATAATATTAAAAAATTAACTCGAGCAGTGTTAAGAGCTGTTTCACATACACCTGAATGCCACATGTATAATGATGATGTCTGAAGTTAACGTTCTTATCTGCTAACAAAATGGATCACATCAATGAGTTGTTGAAGTTTGAACAGTTTCCCAGGTTAAATCCTTATCTCTTCTTTAAGAGGTTATAAAGCAAATGTCAAAGGCTTACAAAGAGGGGGATGTTAAATTCAAGGGCATTAAAAAAAATGAATAGATCTATGTTTGCATGAAGAAGAGCTCAAAGATAATCTTTGACTGCATAGCCATATTGTCCACTGAATAACTCACACTATCCTAAAATGAGAGAATAAGAACTGTTGAACTGAACATTTTAATCAAATTTGCTGAGCTGGTCTTGCTGAGTCTGTTGTTGAGAGGTGGTAGCTGCTCAGCAGACATGACTGTCCTATTTCACCAGGTTTTCTTTGATACTCTCTCTAGCTGCTGCTAATGACTACCTGATGATCCACATCAAGTCTGATTTAGTGAAAACAATTCCTAGGTCTGTTATCGTGATGGTGGTTGCAAAGTTTGCCAAATATTTGCTGCTCTCTTCTTTTACAGGCAGCCATCAGTTCCGGCCTGTGCAGTGTGACATCCTCCAGGCTGGGCCATGAATAAGCAACCAAGCAAGGAGAGCGTAAAGGACAAGTTGAAGGGGTTCTTGGGGCTGGGACCCCCACGTCCACCGAGCAAACAGAGCGAAACCAAACCGTCTGAGTTTATCATTACGACCGATATCATCAAGGTTTGTAGAAACTTGTTGTATTTGTACACCTCACCTGTATTTCTGAGATTCAAAAAGAGTCTCGAAATAAAAGCAACCTGATCTGTGTATCAGATGGCCTATGTATCCAGAACAGGAAGCTAGGAAACAATCCATGAAACTGAAATTAAAATCTGTATGTAAGATACTAAGAATATTTATTCAGACTGTTATTTGTCCATTAGTAACACTGGTTTTTCAAAGTGCTTAATGTTGTAGATTTGAACTTAAATTTGAGTGCCCAGAGTTATGCACAAATTACTGTACACATTTGTTATTTGTTGATCATACAGTATGGCTTTACTACCATTCTGAGACTGTTTTCTCTCCATCCTCTTCCCCTTTTCAGGAGCTCCACCCGGACTGTGGTCTAAGCAACCGAGTTCGGATGATGAACCATGTCTGTGATCTTGCCAAAACTAAAAAGTTTGAGGAGGTGAGTGTGCAGCTGAAGTGATATGTTAATATAGTGGAGCAGTGAAAGAGGAGAGTCACTTCCATTTAAATAGGCCTAATTTTCAATTTTGCCATGGTTTTTGGCTAATCACTTTCTTTTCCATGTAAAATCTTATTGTAGAATTGTATAAATATTACTTGAGCTTTATTTGCAGAGTAAAGGCTTGACTAATTAATTGTGCTGATCAAACTCTTTCAAAGTAATGGTAATTTTATCCAATAAAGTGTGCTCTTTTTTTCTAAATTTCCAATGAAGCTGTGAAGGAACAACTTAATTTTTTATAACTTGATATATATTAACTTTTTATTTGCCTTTCATGGCTACTATTAACTAATGTTGGACCTGTGTGTTTGCTCAAATGATGTACATGTGTTTTTCAGCATGCAGTGGAAGCAGTATGGAAAGCTGTGGAGGACATGCTGACTCCAGAGCAGCCACCAGAGGCCAGACATGCTGTACTGCAGCTGCTCAGGGCCATCATACAAGGACAGGTAAAAAAAAACAGGAAAACAAATGCGCCAGAAAATACAAAAAGTCAAAATATGTTCTGTTATTCTCCAAAGTCACGTTCAATATTGATTTACAGGGGGAGCGGCTTGGCCCTCTGAGAGCCTACTTCTTCAAGATAATCAGAGACTACCAACCATGCAACGAGGACCTGTCTGACAGGCTGGAGGTCTTCAAGGCCTTAACAGAAAATGGCAAAGACATCACTTATCTGGAGGAGGATATAGGTAAAAGTCACAGAGAATGATCAAAAAGAGCGCCTCTCTGGTTGAATGCCAGCTTGTTCTCCTTTTTCTTTTTTCTACCATTTGATGAATTATTACAATGAATAAACTTTCATTTCTATAATTTAAAGGAGTTATATTTTGCTAAACCCACTTTTATTAGTCTTTGGTACATTTATTTTTGTATTTGGACCCTAATAGCTCAAAAAGTTTGAATTTGAACCCTCCAGGTGCTGCAAAGCTATTTTTATATTCATTCCGACAAAAATCAAGTGGATTTCTACAACCTGTTTCAATTCCTGCTCAATTTGTTACATTTCATAACTAGTAGTAACGTCACGACATTTGCAAATATAAGGTCAAGAGCTCTGATGAACATTTCTTCAAGTACACCATAATGGACTCTATGCACAGCCTCACTACTTCCTGAGCCTCAGGTGGGTCCTTTATTTCCTGCCTTTCATTACTGGACACACTGATTAATCCAGGTGTGCATAATTAATCAGTAATCACAACAAGAAGTAGCAGACACACCTGGATTAATCAGTGTGTCCAATAATAAAAGACAGGAAATAAAGGACCCACCTGAAGTTCAGGAAGTATTGAGGCTGTGCATAGAGCCTATCGTTTGTCAGCAGCAGTGGTTGTCGTCCATACTGAAAATATGTCCAAACTTTGAGCCAATTACCTAAAATATTCAGTTGGTTGTATTAACGAACACAAGTGGCTGAATGGGACAGAAAACATGGTCAACAACCTGGAGGGAATGGGGTGTGAAGTGGCTCATTTGGATTTAAAGGGCCAGCGCTCAAAACGACCAGTCTCGCGTCATAACTTAAAAATAGGGTTGAAGAGTTGAAGGGTTGAGTTTAGTTAATGAAGAATTCAGACCCAAGCATATCATTCACAGTTTATGTAGACCACAGGGAAATGTTTTAAAATGCATAATTCCATTTAAAAAAACAAAATATCACTCCTTTAAGTTACTTGTAACTTAACTGTTGTCTCTAAATTTTCTGTTTTTTGTTTTTTTTTTTCCCACTCAGCTTGCTTTGTCCTCTTATGGATGGACATAGGTCTCACTTCAGACTTTCTCCATGTTCTTGTCAATCTTGTGAAGTTCAACAGCTGCTATTTGGACCAGAATGTCTCTGTCATGGTCCAGTAAGTCAGACCACCACACAGAACAAAATTTCTTCAGTTAACAATACACCTGAAAAGAATATTAAGTTCACTTTTTATCTCACTATATGTCAATGCTGGTTCTCTCCACAGAAAAATATGTATCCTGTGCAATAGAACAACATCTTCAACAGATATTGAGGTAGGTTCTTATTTATACTTAAGGATCTATAATAAAGAGAAAACCTGCAATAGGGACTTGATTTCTAAGCTTCTAACAAAGATGATTCAGCATTTTTTTCAACTCTCTTTTTACAGTTTAGGATGCCAGTGCTTAAAAGTTTCAGCTGTTTTTTTTTTTTTTTTTTTTTTACTGATAATAGACAAATGACTGAATAAGTAAACACCTGCAGTCAGTCTGTGACTCAAAAAGAATATCACAGTCCACAGCAAATACTATGACAACTCTCCAAATATTAATTAAATGAGCTACTTTGAAGCGTAATTTATACCATAGCAGAATGTAATTTTTTTCAAAATAATTTTTAATTATTTTTTTTGTACTTTAATAATAGCAACTTGTAACTTTTTAATCTGTAATTGTTTTTTCTGATTCTTACATGGTAATATAATTCTTGTATGGGGGCCTGAGTTATTAATATACATCACAATACTAAAATCTGAGTTTGTCTATGGGATTTAAAACATCCAGGTTGATTCAGTTCTCTAGATAAGGAATGTTTTTTGCTCTTCATTGCAATGGTAATGATCACTGACCACATGACAGAATCATGTTATCGATCTCATGTTAAGGTTGGCTTTCCAAATGTTCAACACTCAGCATGACCTTTCCTTTTTTTTTTTTTTTTTACTGTCCAGGTGGCACTACAAGTATTGGATGCAGTAGTGTGCTACAACTGCCTGCCCTCAGACTCTCTCACAGTCTTCATTATCACACTCTGTCGCACTGTAAATGTCAAAGAGTTTTGTGAATCCTGCTGGAAGGTGTGAGAACTCGCATGTTCTGTAAATAGACACTTTATGCTATCTATTCTGTGGTCTCTTATTTCAAGGGTATGATTTCTAACTAGTTATTTGCCTCTTCCTTTCTAATGTCTGTTGCTGTTTCTGCCTCTCCAGTTGATGCGGAAGGTCTTAGGGACTCATCTAGGCCACAGTGCTATTTACACCATGTGTCGCATAATGGAGGAGAGGTATTACCCTGAAGTTTTTGGTGCATTAGTGAGCATATGGACTGTTAATGAGTTATGGTGTTAAACTTGCAATCTCCACCAGGGTGTACATGGAGGATGCACCACTGTTGAGGGGTGCAGTGTTCTTTGTTGGAATGGCACTGTGGGGGGCACACCGCCTCCCAGCCCTCAAAAACACACCCACACTGGTTCTGCCATCCTTCTATAAGGTACACACTCAAAAGACCTGAAACTAAGAAGTATTAAATAGATGATTAAATACTATGAATGAGACTTGACTCATCAATTGTGCTTATTGTTGCTGCTCTGCTCCTCAGGCCATGTCATGTGCCAATGAGGTGGTGTCCTATGAGATTGTCCTCTCCATCACCAGACTGATCAAAAAGTATGGGAAAGAGTTGCAGGTGGTCACTTGGGACATCTTATTGGGCATCATAGAGCGACTGTTGCAGCAGATCCAGGTATGTGAACTTTCCACAGTGTCTGTGTGTTGTAATTACTGGTTCCTACCTGGTTTAAAAAAGGGTAGTTTAAAAATCACTGGGTTAAAATAGTCACTAATAAATGCTGCACTTTGTCTGCTTTGACAATATTGAGTACAAGGGAAACCCTTTTAGTTTAGGATTAAAAATGGAAATAACCTTTAACTCTATCCAGTTTGTTTTAAACAACATAGTTACACAACATCAAAATGAGCAAATTCTCCTACAGAGCTTCTTTTGATCTGTTTGTCAGCTGAAGTTTTGTGTCTGTTCTCAAGTCAGACTTTTACCTTCTTTGAATTTTATTTTTGACTAAATTCCACCTGCTGTTTTCAGTATTTACTTTAATGCTAATATAAAGGTTTCACACAGGGCTGTGTAACAAATAAAGTTATGGCTGTTGCTTTGCGATAAAGTATTTAAACTTTAGGGAAAAATCTACACAGCTGGTAATATTAATGTGCATCTGTTGATTTTGTTAGATGGGATCAGAGTTAAAAAATTAGGATTTTTATCACTTCATTGAAGCAGTTTCAAAATGAAATGTAGGTGACATTTGCCTTTTTATGTTATGACTAAATGACTGTTTCCATACTCTTCTGTTCAGCTGTTTGTCAGGAACAGAAAACAAATGAGAACCACTTTATAGAGAATTATTCCACATTTTTTTTGGATTGTTACTGGTCATTAAGGGTTAACTGGTCAGTGTTTGCTCCAGGAGGATTCTGTTGGGTTTCTGTAGAATTGACTTAGAGTCTGGTTTTGACCAACTCTATATATAAAATGTCAAGAGATAACTTTTTTGTGATCTGGCGCTATATAAATAAAATTTGATTGATTGAGTGATTTAATTGGTTTTCCCCTGTAAGTCGCTTTGGAAAAAAGCGTCTGCCAAATGCGTAAACATAAACATAAACATTAAACAGTCAAAATGATTTGAGAGTATTTTTACCCCAGCGGTGTGTTTGTAACAGTTATTGAGATGTGACTGGTAAGTATTTCTCAAGTACAATAAATAATTTTTGGTCACTACAGCAGCAAGAATAAAAATCCTAGTGGAAACCTAGACACATGCACATGTTCATACAGTGGTCTGTCTCATCTGTGTTCACAGACAATAGGCAGTGCAGAGCTGAAGGCCATCGTCTATGAACTACTGACCACAGTCGAGGAGCTGTATGAGCAGAATGGTTATCATGGTTCCACTGAGAAGTTCTTCATTCTGGTGGAGAAATGTGCTGACAAGAGACCTGTTAGTTTTGGTTCATTTGTATTGCACAGTGACTTCCTGCCTTTTTATCCTGTCTCTTTACATAACGTTACTGCATTTCTAATCTCACCCTGACAGGATGCGTCAGTGTTGACCCTCATCTCGTATAGGGCGCAGTCAATCCAGCCTGCCAAGGACGACTGGATTCAGAGCCTTCATCGCCTTATGGAGAAATTTTTCAGGTATAATGCAGCCACTTGATGCTGATGATCACTGAAGGTTACAGTATTTTCTGCATTCCTCTATTAATCTGTTCTGTCTTTGCTCTATGTTATTTATCTTCTCACCTCCTGTTATCTTGCTGTCACTGTGAAAGAAACGAGACTCGCAGTGTGATTAGGATCAAAGTGCTCCATATCTTGTCCTTCGTTCTGAGTACCAACCGGCAGCTTTATGAGGTCTGTACAAACCCACACAAACATATTTTCATCCTCACTGTTAAATCCTGTCTTCAACACATGTGCAGTCCACAGGTGGTATACACTACATCCCATCTGTCTTGTCATGGTCCCAGGTGATTTGCACCGATTAAAGCTTGGCTGATTTTCAGGCTTTTTCATCTTTTGGAAGCCACAAATACAAGAGTATTTCAACAGCTCCAACTTTTCAGATCAGAACTCCATTGAAAACTTCTGGAATGTGATCCAGAGGAAGATTGATGCTGAGCTTAGCTGCCATCATTTTTGCTACAGGAAAGGCAAAAAACACCCAACAGCAAAGTAAAAGACCGGGGGAAAGTATGATGAGACACATGACGGCTACAACTGCGAATCAGGATTATTCCACCAAATATTGATTTCTGAATTCTTAATTGAATAACCATCATGATTCGTGCTTCATATTTTCTGCCACTGCATTGCAATTCCATGTCCACATGAAAAGTTATTTGTGCATTTCGAACACTTTTTAATCTTAATACTCACCCAATAATTGCCCATAGCCACATAAATACTCAAAAAGTGAATGTAAACTTAAAAGAGCAATGTAATAGATTGAGTAGGCAGGATCTTTTGGCCATTTATCCCAGCTATTTCTTGTTTGATTGCCCTTTACCAGTCAAATGCCTGGTTCAAACAGCATTATGTTTATGTTTAACAATGACCATGAAGTTTATGTCTGTTCAAGGTAAAGAATACTGTACAGTTGTTGATTTAATTTGTTTTCATACTTACTTCTGTGCTTTGTAGAGCATGTAATGGGTTGGATATGATGTAAATTTGATCATTCAACTTCAGGACAATAAAACCTTTTCTGTTGTGTTCTTTCTGTGCCTGTCCTAGGATGAGTTGATTGAGATGGTGGTGATCCCTCAGCTCAGTGGCATAGCTGAAGATCGTGACCTGGCTGTCAGAAAACAGGCCACCCAGCTTCTGGTGGACCTTGCTGAGGGCTGCAACACCCACCACTTCACCAGCCTGCTGGACATTATTGAGCGGGTACACAAACCCACATATCCACAGATCAGTTCGACCTCCTTTAGTTGTGATGATATAACTTCAGTGGTTTCTGTTTCACTAGGTGGCCAGTCGCTCTTTGGTGTGTTCAGGGCCCGTGGAGGTTTCTGAGAGAGACCCCACAGCAGAGTCTCCTATGGAGGATGTCAGAACTGCTATACTGGGTCTGCTAGAAATCTTGCAGGTATACCAATGCCGATCCTGAGAGTGAAATCACAAATGTCACATAGGATTGATTCTTAACTGATGAACCTTTTAGTGCACAGCATAAAATCTAAGTTTTTATTTTTCCTGATGCTGTGTGAAGGGTAAGTTAGAAATGTCTGTCAGGGTATCCACAGATTCCTAAAAAAACATAAAGGCATCAACCTCCTTTGTATTGACGGCAAAATATGCACAAGACCTTGTTTTTTTTCTGATCTAAGCTTTTTAGGTAAGGGGATATTAAGTCTGGGTCACACATAAATAGGGGGCGACAGTAATGCACCAATAAAATAGAGCAAAGCAGCAGTCGTCTGTTCTTAGATACTGTAGAAACATGACACTGTAACATGGTGGACATGTGGAGATAACTTGCTCCAACTGTAGTTATAAACATTTCAATCAAAGACAGTTAAAATAGAATCATTCTAATTTCTGTGCCATTACAGACTAATAAATATTAAGTCTTATTAGCTTTATGAGGTCTAAATTGCCACTGACCTTATTTTTATTATTTTATCCACCTTTTAATTATATTCCTGAAATCGAGTTTCTGGGATATAATGGTTTTATCCCGAATGTCGCCGCTGGACCTGCTGGCACCACTGGTGCTGGATATCCTTCATGTGAACGTGATTACTAGGACAGATTTGGTTGGATTTTTTATCTTTTGATAACCAACATAGGGGACCCTTAGTAGAAGATCCCTATCGATTTTAGCCTCTCTGTGAGTATTAAAAGTCATCCATATGGGGGCACTTTAGTTGAAAATCAGTTTTTTGGACATATATCAAGCAATAATAGACCGATTGAGATAAAATTGGGTTCATATTGATCGTCTTACAAATGTCCATTTTCTCGCTACCATCCAGAGTTTATATGGTATTATTTTCATTCACTAGGTGGAGTTTTGTGGGGAAAAATTGGTTCTCTGACCATTATTCTACCACTATCAGGTCAATGTAGCTCAGACTGAGTTTACATCGATTGTCTAGCAATTATCATGGATAGATTTATTTACTGTTTAGCAGAGGGTTGGAAGGATTTCAGGGATATACCTTTGCTGTCGGCCCCTGACAGCGTAAGCCTCGTTCCTTCTTGTCAAAGCTCCACAAGCTTCAAACCTTCCACTAACATTATACTTACCTGAGCCATTCTAGATACCGAATTTTTACATGACACCTGCCCCTGCAGGCGACCACATACATGCAACATACGTGCAATGGTTGATTTAGAAAAAAAGTTATCTGTAACTTGAGAGGATCTTAAAGGTCAAATGTATTTATATAGCACATGTAAAACAATGCAAAGTGCTGTACAAAGCTGCAGATAAAAATGCAAGATATGCTATCCTAGAAAACTAGTAAAATAAGAGTAATTACAAGCTATACTAAAAGTGAGAACAATGGAAATACAGTAATAGGAAAAAGCGTAAACTTTAAGTGTGTGATATTGGTCCACTCCCAGGTCTGTGGTAATCCTTTTGCTCTCTGACATGTTTTAATGGGTTCTGGATATTGTTAAAGTAATTAAGTAAATCACAGTTTTAAAAAAAAATCTACATCATCTTCATCTGTCAGTCTGCCCCAGGGCAGCTGTGGCTACAGATGTAGTTTACCACCACCAGAGGGAGAATGTGAGAGCGAATGAATAATGGGTCAATAATGTAAAGTGCTTTGGGTGTCTAGAAAGGCGCTCTATAAATCCAATCCATTATTATTATTATTATTATTATTATTATTATTATTATTATTATTATTATTATTAATTTTATTATTATTATTATTATCTTTTCTTTATTTATCACAAGTTACAAGTAATTCAGTTTGGTCTGAAGTAGTTGGTTATAAGCCTCCATTTTTCTTCTTCTGGTAGAGCAAGCTTTACAGCCTTCCAGCCAGCCACGCAAGTCGTGTTTATGAGCTCCTTATCAGCCACCTGCAGCTTCACTACAAGAACAAGTACTGTTCTTCAATCGCTTCCAGTATTCGACTACAGGTATGGAGATACATTTATCTCTGCATATCTCTACATATAGTTTTTTTTAATGTACCTGCCTATCTGTCCATCCTGTCTTGACCTTACCTTTTTTTTTATTTTCTTCAGGTGTTTGATTTCTTTCTAATAATGCGAGCAGACTCTCTTCATCGTCTTGGGGTTCCCAACAAAGACGGGGCCATGAGATTCAGCCCGTACTGCTACTGTGACACAGGGTGAACACAGAAACACACTACAGCAGCCACATTTCTCAGATGGTTGAGTTAAATACTCTGTGGGACTCCAGCTGACTGTGTATTTTATTGTTTAGTGAACCAGAAAAGCGCGTCAGTGAGAAGAAGCCAACAGGTTCAACTTCTCCCCCGGCAGGCAGCCCTGCTCCTCCTGCTGCTCCTCTATCTCAAACAGCCTCCATACGCTCAGCCTACCTGCCCTACGCTCCGGCCTTCAGTGTCTTATTGCAGTGCCTCAAGATGGTACACGAATTAAAGGATTAACCTGTTCATAAATGATTCATTGCCAAAATCAGGTCTAACTGTTTGAGAAGTAAATATTTAGCAATGGGGGATATTGGTCCACTGGTGACATTGTTCATATGACTGGTTCTGCTCATTTCCTTTTTACTGATTGTCAAGAAGAAGTGATAGGTCTCACATTGTGTTTTCTTTTTCCTTGCAGGAGACAGATTGGAAGGTGCTGAAATTGGTTCTTGATAAGCTGCCATGGACACTGCAGTACAAAGTGCTGCTGCTCACTTCACCCTGCAGCTTGGACCAGCTCTGTTCTATGCTCTGCTGCATGGTAGTAAAATTACTCACACTTTCATTTACATATACTCATTATATTTGTAAGCCAAGGTTTCAAATTTTTTTAATTATCTTTTCTTGCTCGTCCAGTGTCTGGAAAGAATTTATTTTACTGGACAAACTGGTTAAAAAAGGAATGACAACCTTACACAGTTTGACTCTTTCATGAACAGTAAAAAAAAAAAAAAAATAGCTGCTAAATAGCTACTTTTCCCATTTGTAAGAAAAAAAATTGCCTCTAGGCCACCTGGTAACATTTTATTTTCTCTCCTTAATGATGGCAGAGTTGCCCATTGCAATGTCTAATATGCCCTTGCAGCTTCTAACACTGATACGCTGCATCACTCTCTCTTCCTCCAGATGACTTTGGAGTGGTATTTTGATTCTGCAGATAAATACCCTTCTTCTCTCTGTTGAAACCTTAGACATGGGCAGAGCAAGAACAGTTTTAACCAGTGTAGTCCAGTTTGGAATTAGCATACTGAACTCATATTAAAGCACTGTGTGAGCTGTGGCAAAGATGGACCCACTGTCACTGCCAGTAGATCTCATCACTGTGCTTGACATCCATGAGGGATGAAAAAAGCAGGCAGTCACCTTTTCAACAGCACAAATGTCTTGTTCAGTAATAACCATCATCAATAGTGTCAGTATATTATGATCGTTGTTACTAAATATTTTGCCCAGTTTTTATTTATTTTTGAATACATTTTACCTTTCAAACACTGGTAATTACAAGCTTACAGAAACCCTTGTTTATTCCCTTGTGTTCAAATCACTAAATGTCCTTTGCATTTGTAGGTGACAGACCGCCTGATCTCAGAGCGCTTAAAGAAGACTCCCGAAGGCTTTTCCCGAACCGATGTCCAGCTGGCAGTCGTTCCCGTCCTCACTGCAATTACTTCCTACCATAACTATCTGGAGCAGTCCAGACAGGTATAAAACATAAGGATGAACTTAACCAGCTGCTGAAAAATGGTCACACAGTCTGAACTATCAACATCAGATTTCTGAAGAGATGTTTAGAAACTTACAGTTTGAGTTTCACACAGTCATTTCAGCTGTGATTTAATTGATGTTAATTTCCTTTCCCCTCCAAGAGAGAGCTGGTTCAGTGTCTTGAAACCGGCCTCATCTACCGCTGTGCCAAGCAATGTGTGGTGGCTCTTACAATGTGCACAGTGGAGATGCCTGACATCATGATCAAGCTCCTTCCTGCTCTTATTGTCAAGCTCACCCACATCTCTGCCACTGTTGCCATGGCATCGCCAATGCTAGAGTTCCTCTCCAGTGAGTATCAAAAACAGTCTGTTTTTAAAATAATTTTCATCATGATCAAGCAGGTAAAATAGTTTTTTATAACTGTTGAAAGTTCAAGGACAGTGAATTTTTCATTGCACAAGGAGCTAAAAAAAATTGCAATTTTGGCCAATATGTTCTTTCATTTGTTCTGTTTTGTAGCTCTTGTACGCCTGCCTCATCTTTATGCCAATTTTGTAGCTGAGCAATATGTTAGTGTATTTGCCATTTCGCTGCCCTACACTAATCCCTCCAAGTAAGTGCTCACACACACAAATGCACCTTTCCTGTGTTCTCAAACACACATACACACCCTGAGCTGTTATTTTTCCATCAGGTTCAACCAGTACATAGTGTCTCTGGCACACCATGTGATTGCCATGTGGTTCATACGCTGCAGACTTCCCTTCCGCAAGGACTTTGTTCAGTACATCACAAAGGTGAGTACTTTGAAATATAATATCAGCACTGTAACCCACAAAAATCCTGCTGGCATATCCCTGCTTTTCCTGCATCAGATAAGTCTTACTGATGTTTTTGAGTTGGCAAAAAATAAACAACTTTTCCAAAATGCAACTTTTTCTTCAATATTTTTCAAAACACAAGGTTTGTGTCAGAATCCAAAAGGCAGATCTTGTCATTGCATCCCTGAATCTGAGGAGCACATGTGCACTTCACTCTTCACTTGATGTCCAATGAGCCACACTGTCTATGGAACGATGTCTATAAAACATACTCATAACTGTGAAAATATTAAATTCTCTTTGCTCTTTATTAGTTGATGCAAACCCTGCTAAGTTTTAAATAAAATTTCACTGTTACTGCAAATTTTTATTGTGTTTACTCATGACCCTCTTCTCTGTGTTCAGGGTTTGCGTTCCAATGCACTGCTGCCATTTGATGATGGTCATGAACAAAGTTCATTTCGTGCCAGAAGCACCAGCCTCAATGAACGACCCAAAAGGTAAAGCAAACACACTCGGGTTCAGGTGCTGACGTACAAACACAGCACATTGACCATGTGGCCTTTGTTGCCAAGGTAACAGGGGACTCAGCATGACTGGTACTGTGGTGTGATGGTTGACATGACTCTTCTCAGGTTGCCATGGTGATCATTATTTTATTTTTTTTAATAGATTTTTTGTGTTCTTTTCTGCCATGATTTATGTTTATTTGAAACCCACTTCTCTTGTGAATGACATGCAGTGGAGGACAAAGTAACAAGAACATCTGCATAATATGATGTATTCTAAAGTCATTACCCTTCAGTTCACTGTATAATTCAACTATGGTAGAAGCTGAAGTTGGAGTGTGTTGTTATAGTTGCAGATGCATTGCATTATCCAGGTGTTTGTGTCACTATGTCCACCACCTGTCCTGTAGCTCCCAGAGCTTACAGGGTGAATATTAGGGTCTTCATCTTGTCATTATCAGTTTTGTTTGTGATAAACGCAAACTTTACTTGTTGACCAAGAGAAATACACACTGTCTTTCACACGGAGGAGTAAGGAGGATGTAAGGAAGCTCTTCTCGGCAAGGCATCATTGTCATCTGTACGTGGTGTGAATGTCTGTTGTTCATACCACATCCCAATATCTCCTAAAGTGGTTTGGAACGTGTATGATTCCCTGTAGTTTAGTCTTGAACATTCATAATCACATTGACCAGAAGTTGTGGATTATCCACTCCAAGACCAAAATGCTAACGATAATGCCATAAAAATACAACTCTCTAAACATCAGGTATGCTGCCTCTCCCATGTTCTGTAGCTTTTTAGCTAATCTCTTTCTCCTTCTTTCAATGTGCATCTTACCTGCCTCAAATATATATAGAATACCCCAAGCCCTCTCAAACTGTATATTTTTTTTTGTTTTAAAGAAAAACAACCATTAAATTCTTTCTGCTGTACCAATTAATCACACCCCATTTCAAATTTCTACATATTAAAACACAGTGCTTCCGCTTCCTTCCATATCACCCCACTTTCAGTTTTTCATTGTGTTATAATTTTTCCTGTGCTTGTCATTGCTCATTGTAGGGTTGGAGGGCTGCAATATTGGACAACTGAGATAATTGGAGCCAATTTTAAAAGATATTTCATAACAATTGTTTAAGATGCACATTACTAAACAGCATAAAGCTTAATTTAATAAATCAGTTCAGTTCAACTATTAAATTTTAGATTTAATTTTTACATAAGGTAACAGATAACATCCTTTTTCTCAGACTCCTGTGTTTTTAGTTCAGACTTGCTGTGCTCCAACCCTCAAATTTAACCTAGCATTTCATTTTCAGTCAGATGTGTTGTTGTTCTTGTGTTTTAACTTTTCATTTCATCAGGCCTTTGCTGAGTCCATCCCTACTATTTTACTTCTCCTGTACTAGTCCTTGGCTTCACTATGTACCTGCTGTGTGAAATAATGTTTATTTTGTTGCTCTCCTGAATACTTGGTGTGTATTTTCTTTTCTGAATAGCAGAAGCTGTTTTTTACCCTCTGCTGTAGCTTGTCTGTTTTTCCTTCAGTTTGTCCTTTTTTATCCTCTTTCCTTACTCCGCTCTCCTGTTACCTGATTCATAGTGTTCACTGCTGTTAATTTTCACCTTGTTTTTTTTCTTTCACCTCTTCATTTGACCCCTCCCCTGGCCTTCCGCGATTGGGTGCTACGTTGTGGTTGTGGTTTTGGGGGGTGGTCGTGTCATCCTGGATTCTTCCTACGTTGCTCTTGGCCCATTCCCTCCCCCTGTGACCTCCTTGCCCTTTTACCTTTGTGGCCCCTCTCCTGCCCCACCTCCTCTGCGTGGCGTGTGTCACCTGCTCACATTGCTCTGGTGCTGGGGTGACTCCTGATAAATGTCCTCACACCACACACTGCCCCTACAACCCCAAACCACCTCAACCTCTAATGATGATCCACCCCCTTACGGCCCACCGTAACTGCAACCTGGGCCCATTACCCTCTCGCCCTACACCACGGTACCCATCATCACGCACGCAGTCTGCGGGCGGCAAAAGTGGCGAAGGCAGCAGCAGCGGTAGCCAATAGCAGCAGCTCTCCAGTTAAAGAGCTGAGGGACCTGTCAGCCATGGACGCTTTCCGCTCCCGCAGCATCAGTGTCTCCGAACACGCGGTCCGCAGGTTAGAGAAGAGCCATCTGGGTAACCAAACAAAACAACAGCAACCCAAACACTTCTCGCTTCCTCCATGGGATGATTGATGGGTTGTAGGGTCATTGTCATGCGGGTCCGTTGGGCGGATGTTGGGTGGTTTGTTGCCAGGGACACCTGGAGTGGGTGGTGCATGCTGGAGGAAAGTTGTGTGTGGACCATTTTGGTTTGTTTTGGGCTGCATTCATACACATGCTTTTTATGTTGGTTTTATGATTTGATTTTGCATGCTGTGTGTATAGAAGGCATCTCGATTCATGTTGATGTTTTCTGATGTCTGTCCGTCTGATTTTGCTCTAACAGACATTTTCTTTATTGTCATTTATTTATTTATTTATTTATTGTCTCGATTGTTTTGTTTTTGCTGGGTGTATTGCTGACTGATTTTGATTTACTTAACAAATTGAAAGTCATGAGGTGTGATTCTGGCTGGTAATACACAACTTCTGCTTCTGTCTTGGTTGGGAGCACACTTCTGCTTCTTGGGCCAGTAAGACGGACCACAGCAACACAACAGCTTTGTTTGCTCGCTTGATTATTATTTGTTTTATTAATTGATTTATTTTTTTGCTCCACTCAAACATACACTGTGCTGCTATGACCATGGCAATCTCCTAGTGTGGGATTTAAGGACTACCTGAGCTGATGTGAACCTTTAATACAGATATATTACAAACTTAAATCATCCTTATATCACCACATAACCACACTTGTATGCAAACACACTTTCTGCCTCACCTGTTTTCATACGTTAATGCTTTTCTCTGCGTGGCTGTCCTGCTTAAGTGAGTGATTGATGTTTGGTCTAACATTGCAGTTGTCAGATGTGGTCACATTGTCACTTTGTATCTACCAATCCTGTCCTGCAGGGGGCAGGAAAAGCCCACTTCTTCTGCACTTTTTGAAACTGTAGAGTTTTGTATTTGCTTTAAACATCTAAACAACTGCAATGTTGACCTGTTTGATATGCTTTAATGCTGAAAGGCTGCAAATCTGCAACTTCTTCAGAGAGCTGTTTGATGATTAATTCACTAGTGAGACTGGGGCCTGTCTGTTAGTGGACACTTGTTGCACCTCAGATATCATGACCATGTTTCAAGATTTTAAAGTGGGATGTTTTTCTGGAAAGTACCATAAAATATAAACTGATGTTTTCATCATTTTGAATAATGCTTCTGCTTAAATAGATTGTCTTATGAAATTAACAGTAATAGATAGCGATGTGATGATTTCAGAAATTTGTTCATTGTCGCAGTCGTGAGCATTTCATGGTCATGTTGGTGTAAGTTTGTGTCCACTAGACATTGAAGTGAAAAATGAATTATTGTTTGCTGAATGAATGTTTGCTGAAGAATGGTAAGTATAAAAATGTGCTGAAAGTGTTTTGACACATACTGGGACATAGTCTGCATTGGAAATTTCTGCTTGCTTTATAACCATTTGCACATTTGAATGAACAATCCCATACAGTGACAAAGCTCTCAGATATGCATGTAAACTGTTTTAACTGCATTATGAATATGCCTTAAATTATTATTACTCTTTGAAGAATGAAGTTTTTGCTTCACAACATATTGAACATTAACAAAAGCCATCGTCATTGTTTTTGTAGTTCTTTCTTTAGTGAAAGACATTCATCTATACTTTAAAATCACTCTGCTGAACCACCACTGTCGTAGAATGTAAATTACAGTTTGTTGCAAGGCTGACAAAAATAATACCATTCACCATGAAACACCCACCAAGGACGAATACTTCTGTATTATTCTCTTTCTTTTATTCTTCTAGTTCTAACATTTACTCTTCTATGTAAGTGTTTTTGTTTTGTTCTCCTGAATAGTTTCTCTGGATGAGTTTTGTAAACAGACCGTCTGCCTTAAATACTCCTCAAAGTGATGAACAAACTCATCTCATGGACTCCTCAGAGTGTTTTTAGAAATCACTTATTCCCATTGCCTTTGCTTCACCCACTTAGCAGGGAGCCAGTGTAGTCTTCATTTTGTTTGTACTGGTCCATTGAATCTCCTCCAGCCTCGACTGAGATGTGTGTTAACATCTGTACATGTGACGTTTCAACCAATTTGCCTGTAGAGCACACATTAATGGTTGTTGTGGATACAGTGAGGTGATGTTTTCTCTGGAGTGAGTGCTAATACAGAGATTTGGCTTCTGAGGAGACGTTGGATTTAAGTTAAACACATTCTCACACACAGGTTCTACCTTCAGGTTTTTCTAATCATCCCAACATGGCATATCATAGATCTGTTAAACCTCCATTAATGCGCTTACTAGAGAAAAGTGCCATTCCATCTATAGCCACTGAGACCGTGTCCCAGTGTGTGTTTGAGTGCTCGGGAAAATAAAATCTTTCAGTCTATGTGCACACACAGATACATGTCTGCATATAAATGCTTGTTTTGCATGTGGGCCCAAATGTGTGGTTGAGTGTTGGTTTGGTTTTCATAATGTGCTGCATTCCTGTCCTGTACCTGTATCAGAATAGGAGAACTTGCATGCTTGAGTGTAATGATTACATGTACATATACATTGAGTCTGCATGCCTTCCTCTTGTTTTTCAGCCCATCTCCTACCGTTTAACCTTATGTCTTTTTGCTCCTGTAGGATGCACACCTCCACTACTACCTGCAGTCTGGGTTCTGCTGATGAAAATGCAGTAACTCAGGCAGATGAGGGGCTGAAGACTGTTCACCTAGAGCTCACCGAGACCTGTCTAGACATGATGGCCCGATATGTCTTCTCGAACTTCTCTGCACTACCCAAGAGGTGTGAACGGATTTATTTGTAATTGCTAGTATTTTTGCGCAACTGATGAATTTTGTAAAAGGATCCAGATTATGATTTTGACCCCCAAATCATAATTTTGTAGGTCTCCCATCGCAGAGTTCCTGCTGGCTGGGGGTCGCAGTATGACCTGGCTGGTGGGAAACAAGCTGGTTACCATAACAACCAGTGGAGGGGTCAGAACGCAAGCACTGCTAGGCCTAGACATGGCCGACCGGCTGGGAGGAGGAGGGGAAATGACCAGGTAAAGAACAGAAAACAGAAAAGAACTTTTCTGTTTGATTTGTTTCCTCATCATCTTGTTTCATGCAGGTCGGATCCATCACTGCACACACGGATAACCAAAGAAGCTCCAGCCAAACTGGAGTCACAGTCGAACCAACAGCAAAACAGAGCAACACGGATACGGGTTCGCTCCATGTCAGGTAATCAGATTTCAGCAACATGACTCATAATTCATTGCTTCAGGCCTAAATGATTCTGCAAAGCACCAGCATCTCATTGTTCAAGACAAACTGTAATCTTGTAGTAGTGCAATTATTTTTGTATTTATTTAGGGTTCATATTTGTTCTTACTGTTAGTACACCTAAACTTCCTGTGGACAACACAGAAGACATAAAAAGACATTTCAATTTGTGCTGTAATTATTGACAATAACAACAGAAATCATAAACTTTTATCACATCAATAAGAAATAACTAAAATGATCAATATTGGTAATGAATTAAATGTAAACAATAGTTCTCCAGTAATTAAAGAGCACAGATACAAATGGTTAGCATCACATCTAAAACCCTGTCACATCATAAGTAAGCAGTTGTTAGTGTCTTTTCCTCAAATCTTTTTAGAAACAATTTTTGTGGACCTTTTATCTTTCACTGAGTTTGCAGCGGTGCTTTTATCTGATTATTTTCCTCCCACTTTTGCTTTTTCCATGGCTCATTTCACTCCAAGTCCACCTAAATAGGTTTGAAAGAAATGAAGATTAGGATCATTACAGCATTGTTCTCTTTTGATTTTAGGAAGATTGGTGCAAATTATTGCTCTTTGTTGTGAACCACCATGCTTTTATGCTTTGTCTGTGCCCTACATGTCCTTGATTTTGTGTTGTTTGTCTGGATGACATAACGATGAGGACATCAGTTTTTGTTTCTATATTGTATTATACACTGCTCAAAAAAATAAAGGGAACACTTAAACAACACAATGTAACTCCAAGTCAATCACACTTCTGTGAAATCAAACTGTCCACTTAAAGCTATACCGTATGATGTGGCATTTTTACACTTTTCTTTTGTCATCTTAAAATGCTCCTAATAAATGTGTGTCAAACTAAAATATAAAAGAAATCCGCCAGGTATTGAAACTCAAAAATGTTTAATTCTCATATATTTCTGATAAAAGTCTGACCAATCATTTTAGTTGGTCCGAATAAAATAATTGGCCGAACCTGACTGAGCCTCCTGTCAATCATCCATTACGGCCGTCCAGCATCCGATCCATTATCGCCGTCTCACATCCTATACGGGTACCTCTGAATCTGACGCTTCACTGGCACTGCTTCTCCTGTCACTGACCACAGTCTGCTGTCTAGGATGTGTTTGGATAGAACTGACATGCACATGTGGAAGGGAAAAAACTGATTTATGAACAGAAACAACAACTGAGGGGAACAAACGGGAGTCTGATGAATGAAGGATGGAGATAAAAGTCCGGAAGTCAGCTGTACTGGACTGAACAGGTCTGCATAAAGGTCAGCTTTTATGACGGTGGGACTCATACAGGTACATGGTGTCACACAATGTAAGATGATGTAGGATGATAATTGTATGGACTATGAAACCTCAAATGTCCACGGAAAACGCGTTCACAGTGCGCGCGCCCATCCCCTGGGCACTGCAGTAAAGACACTGACCCAGTACTGCACAGACCAGGTCTACTGATGGAACAGGAGCCGTGGGCCCACAGCAGGTGGATGATGCATCTGATTACTGAGGGAGGGGTCCGCGGACGCGCCAAAACAGACTGGACCTCCACCTCTGCTTCCACCTCCGTTTCCATCGCACATCAGATGAGAGGAGGAGAGAGGAGGAGGAGCCTCAGTGCTCAGGCAGCAGGAAGGGGGCGGGGCTTTGGAGAGAGGCGGGTTGTTCAAACCGTTCAAACTTTTACTAAGTGCTGTGAGAAATGCCACATCGGTAGGTATAGCTTTACGAAGCAACACTGATTGACAATCAATTTCATATGCTGTTGTGCAAATAGAATAGACAACAGGTGGAAATTATAGGCAATTAGCAAGACATCCCCAATAAAGGAGTGGTTCTGCAGGTGGTGACCACAGACCACTTCTCAGTTCCTATGCTTTCTGGCTGATGTTTTGGTCACTTTTGATTGCTGGCAGTGCTTTCACTCTAGTGGTAGCATGAGACGGAGTCTACAACCCACACAAGTGGCTCAGGTAGTGCAGCTCATCCAGGATGGCACATCAATGCGAGCTGTGGCAGGAAGGTTTGCTGTGTCTGTCAGCGTAGTGTCCAGAGCATGGAGGTGCTACCAGGAGACAGGCCAGTACATCAGGAGATGTGGAGGAAGCCATAGGGGGGCAACAACCCAGCAGCAGGACCGCTTCCTCCACCTTTGTGCAAGGAGGAACAGGAGGAGCACTGCCAGAGCCCTGCAAAATGACCTCCAGCAGGCCACAGATGTGCATGTGTCTGCTCAAACAGTCAGAAACGGACTCCATGAGGGTGGTATGAGGGCCCGACGTCCACAGGTGGGGGTTGTGCTTACAGCCCAACACCGTGCAGGACGTTTGGCATTTGCCAGAGAACACCAAGATTGGCAAATTTGCCACTGGCGCCCTGTGCTCTTCACAGATGAAAGCAGGTTCACACTGAGCACATGTGACAGAGTCTGGAGACGCCGTGGAGACCGTTCTGCTGCCTGCAACATCCTCCAGCATGACCGGTTTGGCAGTGGGTCAGTAATGGTGTGGGGTGGCATTTCTTTGGGGGGGCCGCACAGCCCTCCATGTGCTCGCTAGAGGTATCCTGATTGCCATTAGGTACCGAGATGAGATCCTCAGACCCATTGTGAGACCATATGCTGGTGTGGTTGGCCCTGGGTTCCTCCTAATGCAAGACGGTGCTAGACCTCATGTGGCTGGAGTGTGTCAGCAGTTCCTGCAAGACGAAGGCATTGATGCTATGGACTTGGCCTGCCCGTTCCCCAGACCTGAATCCAATTGAACACATCTAGGACATCATGTCTCGCTCCATCCACCAACCATGCTCCATCCATGTTGCACCACAGACAGTCCAGGAGTTGGCGGATGCTTTAGTCCAGGTCTGGGAGGAGATCCCTCAGGAGACCATCCGCCACTTCATCAGGAGCATGCCCAGGCATTGTAGGGAGGTCATACAGGCATGTGGAGGCCACACACACTACTGAGCCTCATTTGACTTGTTTTAAGGACATTACATCAAAGTTGGATCAGCCTGTAGTCTTTTTCCACTATAATTTTGAGTGTGACTCCAAATCCAGACCTCCATGGGTTAATAAATTTGATTTCCATTGATAATTTTTGTGTGATTTTGTTGTCAGCACATACAACTATGTAAAGAACAAAGTATTTAATAAGTATTTCATTCATTCAGATCTAGGATGTGTTATTTTAGTGTTCCCTTTATTTTTTTTTGAGCAGTGTATATAAGTAGGGAATTGTTGTTTTATTATTGCCTTGTGCTTTTCTTCAGGGAAGCTATTATATTAGATTTAATATTGGATTCCATAATCTAACAAAGCTAAGCTGATTTACAGTGAGGTGATATTTACAATGACAAGAATGATAATGATAGTGATGACAATGATGCTGACTGTGCTGTGATTTTCTTCTTTCTAGGTGGACATGCTCTTCGCGCAGGCCCCGCCCAGAGTCTCAGCCCGTTAGTGTCCCCCTCTGAGGGTGAGTTGGCTGCCCCCCTCTCCCCCTCCTCTGGCACCACCTGGACCGGCCTGGGTCCTTCCTCCTCCATTTCTGCCACAGCATCAGCTCCTCCCCTCAAAGACAATCCCAGCCTGGCTGAATTCGTCCCCATGCTGACACAAGGCTGGGCTGAGATCTTCATTCGAAGACCGTCTGGTATGTAAACCATAAAACGTAACAGAAATTAATACTAAGCCTCAAGATTTTGTTAATTTGAGTGAGATTGAGCTCCTTGTATTGAGACTACAGAACACAAGCATCGCACCAGAACCTGACAACATCACAAATTCAAGTTGTCATTGATTCTTTATAGACCATGCCAGTGAGATACCGGGCCATTGGTCCTATTTTTTATTAGTACACTTTGATGGTGGGCTCCTCAACAACAAAAACTTACAACTGTGATATTTATGCGTTTTAGAAAACACTACCAGAGGAAGAGTTTTTTTTCCTCAGAGCTACTGAATAACATGCATACAATGACAAAAACAAATTACAGTAATGGAGCCTAGATCATTGGTCTAATGCAGTGTTCTGTTCTGTTTCATTTCAGGTAACACAAGCTGGCTCATGTGTCTGGAGAACCCACCCAGCCCCTTCTCCTCTGAGCTTGGCAACATGCCCCTGCAGGAGCTGTCCAGTGTCCTCATGGCGATGGAGGGAGTGAAGGAGCCTCCTGCTCAGACCGCCAGCGCTCCAGCAAGCACCGCAGCTCCTGCACCGACTTCAATGTCTGAGCCCCAACCACCACTACACAGCACTGTTGGAGGGAAACCCAACCTCATCCAGCGTTCCAACACGGGTAAGTAACAACCAGTGAAATCAGTGCAACAGAGGGAAGTCAGAAAGAAAAGAAAGACCATGACTTTTTTATGTTTATGTACATTATACTGTTTATACAGTATATGTTATGCATGAATGCATCTCTCTTCTCTGCCTGACCGCCTGTTCTTGACCACATTTACAGGACTAAGATAAGTAGTCTTTCATGTCTAATTGCCTGTGAAAACAATATTTGAATTTGAGGCGTTCATTCGATCAGCTTCAGTTTTCAAGTTGGCATCTTTTTCACGATATTGTTTTATGAGTCTTTTTTTTTTTCTGCAGAAGCTTCCTTTATGGTGACGTCCATCCAGGGTTACATTCATCTACTGTTCATCCTTACATTTCTCTTTATTTACTTTCTGAAGTCATCTTTTTTCACTTTCATTTTTCACTTTTTTTTTTTTTTTCCTAGTTTCTGATTGATTTGTTTCCATGTTTTTTTTTTTTTCCATCCTCATCCCCATGCTGGTTTGTGATTGGCTGCGATGTAATATAAACGCCTGCCACCTGGTCTGCCTGCAGTGGGCGGCTCTCTCTGGTCTCTGGGTCTGGGCTCTGGCCCCCCAGGCCCCCCAGCCCCTGGCAGATTGCACAGGAGCATTTCCTGGGCAGGTACCGTCCACCTCATGTGTGCCCAACATCCCTCTCCACCTGATGATGTATATTTTTTCCTACTTGTACAATACAGTGGCTTCTCAGCACACACTGAAAATGAGAATAATTTCAAATTTTCTGTTGTAATATGACCTTTTATTATCTATTATTTTGGATAATAAGCTCAAAATGATATAAGCCTCAAGTCAGAAAACATTGGGACATTATGAAAATACAAATAAACACAGAAAGCAGTACTTTCTGAATGTACTTTGACTTGTTTTTCATTGCAAACAGTATGAAGACAGTTAATAATATCTAAATGCTCAGCTCAGAGAAACAAGCCAATAATGCTTAATTTCTGCTCCACTCAATGACAAAGTTACAGTGAGATTTGTGTGGGTAATACAGTATTTCAGTTTGTGATCACGATAAAGGATATTATGAATTTACTTGCTTGGTGATTAACATCAGTCTTAGTCATCAGGACGGTATTTCCAGCATTTCGTCTTTGGCAGCAACAGTAGTATTAGCTTTTAGCCTGCTATATTTTCACATTCATCCTATTTATTCATTTTTTTTCTGACAAATATGTGACTTTAGATCTGTCCATGTTTGTGATTGGTCACAGTGATAATGTGAACCATAACAGAATCAGAAACCCTGATTTGACACAGCAAGGTAATAATTTTAATTTAGTTTTATAAAACTGGGCAAAAACAGGAATTGCCGTGGCCAAAGATATGATCAACAAACACCGAATGCTACTCACCAAGAACCACAACCGCAATCTGAAGAAGAGACTGGTCAAGACCTTGATATGGAGTGTGTAGAAACCTGGATGTTGAGGAAAGCTGATATCAAGAGATTGAAAAGTCTGGAAATGTGGATATGGAGAAGAATGGAAAAGGTCAGTTGGATGGAGAGACTGAGAAATAAAGAAGTGTTGAGAAGAGTAGGAGAAAGAAGAACATTACTAGACACCATCTGGAAAAGAAAAGCCTGTTGGATTGGACATTTTGAGATCAGAAGGACTGTTGAGAATGGTGATTGAAGGAAGGGCAGAGATTGAGAAGAAGAAAGAGAATGATGCTGGATGACATCAGGCAGGGACAAATGTACCACACAATGAAAGAAACCACGCTGCACAGAAATGAATTGAAACAATTAGCATGCGCAGGACCTACCCAAGGGAAGACCACGTAGAGAGAGATAAAACTGGGTATCACAAAGAGATCCTGATTCTGTTGAACTTTTGTGATGCGGACCCCTGGTCTACAGACTGGATAGTTGTGGGTCCATACACTTCACTACCTAAACAGATTGCCTGCTCATTTCTGTTTAGTAGGTGTAGATAAGGACTGCACACAAACAAATAGGTTGTCACCTTCACACATGCACAGTTTTTATTTAATTCAATGGCAGCCTTTTGAATGGACACTGATTAAGATTCAGTTAACTGAGCAGCTCTACTTTTTGTACATTTATGGTAACCATGTATTATAAAGGTTTGCCAAATGAGCCCTGAGCTCTTGTTTCTTGATTCAGTTCCATCTTTCATTCTTAGCCTTTATGATCACAAATTCTTTTATTTCTGTTCTGCACCATAGACGGTTAAAATCCAGATCTCTTTCTATCCTTCACTGAGAAACAGTGTTCTAACTTTTTAATTCTTTTTCTTGTGTGTTTGAGGATAAATCACAGTCCTCTACCTATCTGTATGTTTAAAGAACCACGTCTTTCCTGGGTATGGTTTGGTACCCAATTTCTGATTACAAAAACCAAGCAAACGATTTGTTTCAAATCATGTAATCATTTTAACTTCATTGCTCATCCTCCACCACCATGTTTGACTTTTCTGGCTGCATTCCAGGTCTGAATGACAGGAATCCATATATATTCATAGCTGAAATTAAATTGAGTATATTCCTACTGTTTGCAGTCAAGTCCAAGTCAAAGTTAATTTACAATTCACTGCTTTATAATTTGTGTATTTTACTCAATGTTGTTTGATGTGGAGTTATAAAATTCAAAGGGAGAAACATTGTTTTGTAACTTGTATTTTAATTTAAGTGACAGATCGTGTTTAGGAATTAGATTTTTCACAGGTGTTTGTCAGTTCATGGTCTAAAGGCCCCACTGTTTTACTCTCCCAAATTATGCAAGTGATGAAATTCAGTATTTCTTTTATCCTTCAGTCTTACATTAATACGGGAGGGAGGGTCCGCAAACCAGTGTTACTGAACGTGTGCCTGCACTCAGCTCAATCACTCTAATGACATAGAGATATCATCATGATTTTGGATCATGATTTTGTTTTTTTCCTCCTCTGATGATTTATTTTTCCTCCTCCTATTGATCTTGTGAGTGCTAACTCTTGTGTTATTGAAACATACTCCCAGGTTGATGTTTAACCTCTGACCTCATCAACAGGAAAGCCCAGACCTCATCCAGCTTTTCCACTCTTTGCCTGAAAACTTCTTTTTTCATCAGACTGGTCAAGTTGTAGGCCAATAAATCCATATTGAGATCCAGAGGTTTGAGAGTCCTGGCCCAGAGGGCTCCCTCTTCTTTTGCTTCTTGTTTCAGAGAAGGGGGTCTGTCATTTAGGAGGTTCAGGACTGGACGTTCTGGTCTGGGCTGCTGTTGGAGTAGCTGCAGTGTGTTTGAGCAAACAAACCAAACAAACTAATGCATGATGGAAATCATTTAGATGAGGCGGTGGTGGATCGATGCTGCCTGCTGCATTGATCTGTGTGTGTCTGATCAGTGTTAATAGGCTGGATGTCCTGTAGGTCATGATCCTAATCTCTTTACATGTGCATGTGTGTGTTTTCCTTTCAGCCTTGAGTTTGTGTCGTCAGTGATGCATGTCATTCTCTCTTATGTAGTCATGATTTCACATATTATGTATTTATTAGAATTTATCTGGTAGAATTTAGCAGCTGACTGATTATCAGAATGGCCAAATTTTGGAGCCAATATTCAGCATTTTTATGATTAGTGCTATCATGAATTTTTTCATCCATCACATCATAAAAAAAAATTTAAAAAAGTAATTAAAAGGCATTTTTGCTCTGAAACAGCCACGTTGTTCTCTGTTTTTCTCAGCACTGAGTGGCACACTGAATGAGTGTACTTATACGCAATTGGGTGCTGCTGATTTGGAACAAATTTAATTGTTGATTCATAAAACTTTTGTGAGATACTTTATTAATTAATTGACATTTTGGGTTATTCATATAAGAAATGCTTAGCCCCCTGAAGTTTTATTGTACAATAATGTTGAAAGTTAATTAATCATATACAGAAAGACAAATCTTCTGTTAGAGGTTTTGCCATTCAGATGTAGACTCTGGCAGTTTTTTAGTTTTCTTTTTTTCTGCACATTGGCTGTACTGGTTGCAACTACTGGTTATGGGTCTCCATGAAAACTAATAATTGGTACCAGCCACCCCTAGTAGAAATGGTGTGTGAGGTGGTGTATCAAAATCAGCTACTGACAACTGTGATGAAATGTGTGATGTCTGTTTCGGGGACTGTGTCTTTCTGATTGTGACACTAACAGTGGACTGTCTGTAATCTGTATGTGTGTGTGTGTGTGTATATGTTGCATTATACCGTATAACCCTTATGTGTCTTGCTGTAGACTCTGTGGTGGTGCTGGAGGAGTCCTCTGGAGGCCCTGCAGTGCACACACCATCTGATTGGCTGGAGAGTGAAGAGTTTGAGCCGATGCCGTCTGATCCCATCTTCATGTCAACTGACACGTTCACAAAGACCCTCCCCACTGGGTCGCTCAGCAGGGTACGTTAAAAAAAAAAAAAAAAAAAAAAAACAGCCTGGTACAGTGATGCTTTCTTTTCTGTTCTTTTTCAGATCTTTTCCTCTTTTGTATGAAAACTAACTTCAAACATCTAAGTTCAGTTCTGTGCTGAAGTCTTTGGACACTGAATCAAATCAAAACATGTCCCGTATTCTTCACTGTTTGGATTTATTTTATGTCAAAGAAACGGAGATTACACTAAAGACAGACTTAAACTGAAGCCCTTTAACTCTGATCTTTGTGTTTAAAAAAAAAAAAAAAAAATGCACGTGTACTCTATTTGCAGGTCAAACAGGGTGGGCTTATATACAGTGGTAGAAAAAGGGTTTTGGACACTCCATGCATTTGTAATATATTGCATTTAGAATCACCCTTAAGTCATTGAACTGTGCCCAGTATTGTTCCATTCTCCATACCTACATGCTCCCTTCTGCATGTGTTCTGTTACATCAAAACTGGATGTTTCAGCAAAATAATTTGACATGTTGAAATTGTCAAGAATTTGGTTCTTTTTTTTTTTTTTGTTAACAATAAAAAAAATTAAAAAATCACTTGCATTTGTTTAAAATATTATCATTGCAGAACAGGTTTGGCTGCATTAGATTCAGATTGTGTACAATTTAAGGGACATTTAAGGGTGTCTGAAAACTTTTTTCCCATTACTGTAAGTTGAAGTATTTAAAGTTGTGATTCAGCCTTTCTCCGGTCACTTCTCTCCTATAGTCCTCCTCCACCTCCAGTCAGGATGATGAAAAGTCAACTCTGGAGGAAGTGAGCGAGGGAGCCATTCCGATCGACCAGCCCACTGTGGGACCGTCCACCCCAGGCAGTCAGGGGCCCGAGCTGCCCTTCCAGACCCACACTCAGGGTCATGGACTCAACAAGTCCAGCTCATCTCCAGAGCTGCAGACATTACCTGAAGCCTTCTCCAAGGCAGTGATGGAGTCTGAGACTGCTGACACGTCCCGACCCAGAGCACCTTCAGAGGCCAAGCCTCAACCCCAGCAGCCTCATCTGGAGAAAGACAAGATGGACGGAAACACAGGAGCGGACTTCAATGGGCTCGGGGGTCAAAGTCAAGTAGGTGAAGGCCCAGGTGTGGTTTCAGCACAAAGTGGAGGAGCAAGGATGAGACTGGAGTTCCCAACAGCGGCAGCGCAACCTGGACCCATCTCCCCCGGTGGAGGCCACCGACCCCGGGGTCACACCATCTCTGTATCTGCCCCCTCCTCCAGGAGGGAGAGGAGGACAGAGAGGGATTCGTACCACAGTCGGCCGGGACCTAGCAACACTGAAAAGATCTCTGGACTGAGCCCCAGGTGCTGCACACACCCCACTGATAAATGTAATCCAAAAACAGAGGCCGCTTACATCTGTCAGTCATTTTACTAAATATGTGATGCAACACACTGACATGACTCAGTAGCTGATCAGGGGTCTGCTGACACTACCTGAAGTGGCAGCGTGCAAGTTGTATGATTATGTGAGATGGTAGAAAATGAAGAGCCTGTAAATATTGATTATTATTATAGATATGCAATTTGTGCCATGTCATATTATGTCCCTTATCATTTACCCCATAACATAAGCCTAAGTCCTAGTTTTTCCAGGACATAGCCAGTGATGCAAAATGAAGCAGGCGTGTTAGGAAAGCTAAGTAATGCAGATATCACAATTTGGCCGGAAAATATGGCTTAGGCATTTATGCTATGAGGTTAATGATATGTAAAGATATTACACGGTAAGCTGGTCATTATTTATTTTATTTCTGTCTGAGTTGTCGTCTCGTCTCCTCCAGCTTTGTTTTCCTCCAGCTGTACCACTCTCCTTTCTTTGGGAATGAAGCCAACAAACCCCTGCTGTTGCCCAAGACTCAGGTGAGTTCAGGTGTTTGCTTTATTCAGAATCTGCTCCGTTGTTGTACGAACGCTGTTGTTTACAGTATTTGTTCTTTGTTTATTCTTTGTGTAGGTGATCGACCGTGCTGTGAAGGTGCTGGACCAGATGCCTCCTTATGACACTCATAAGATTGGAGTGGTGTTTGTAGGAGCTGGGCAGGTAAAAGCACACACAGATGAAAAATGTCAGCTATTTTCAGTTATTTGCCAGATTACCTACATCAGTGGTTCCCAATCTTTTTTGGCTCATGACCCCACTTTAACATCACAAATTTCTGGCGACCCCAGACATTCAAAACAGAGACATTTTGCTAAAATTAATTTGATTTTGATCATGTAATAGTTTGCTCTACTATGTTGCAAATAAACATTAATTTTAGGCAACATTTAGTCTATATAATGTATATTATTATGGACGGAGGCAGAAAAGCCAGGTTGAGATTACTGCACAAAGTGTGAATTTTATTTTCCTTGGTCAGGATATGTACAGTCAGTCCAGCTTGTATATACAAACCTGCAAATTAATACGGGAAAAACAATAACTCAAACTATGAATTATGAAAGAGCTGCAGCATCTGAAACCGACCACAATGAACATTTGACAGATAAACAGTACCACAGTGCTTCAGTTTCAGCTTCAGTTTGTCATGTCTTTTTTGTATTGTGATTGTCTGTCTCAACTCACCATACATTTTTTATTAGTAAGTTTAATAACTAGAAATTTCAAGGGACCCCATTTAAATTTGAGGTGACCCCACGGTTGGAAAACACTGGCCTAAATGCTCACCATTATTCTCCCTCCTCAGATTAACAACGAGGTCGCCATCCTCTCCAACGAGTACGGCTCAAACCGCTACGCTGCATTTCTGACAGGTCTGGGAAAACTAATCCATCTGAAGGACTGCGACCCCGACCAGATCTTTTTAGGAGGCCTTGATCAGTACGGCGATGACGGGGAATTTACATACTGTTGGCACGACGACATTATGCAGGGTATGTGTGTGCATGTTTGCGTGTCAATGTCACAGTATATTCCAAAACCAGAGTGCTTGAATGAAATCACCTTCATCAACTCCTACCTTTGTAGCCATTTTCCACATCGCTACACTGATGCCAAACCGAGAGAGCGACAAAGGCTGCTGCAACAAAAAGCGACACATCGGCAATGATTTTGTTATGGTGGTGTATAATGACTCTGGAGAGGAGTATAAACTGGGCACCATAAAGGTCAGTAAACACACACTCTGTCATGTGCATACTGACGGTTATGCTCCTTCTTTTACCTATCATGTGTTTTTTGTCTTCCATTAGGGTCAGTTTAACTTTGTTGAAGTCATTATAAAGCCGCTGGACTTTGAGTGTAACCTCGTCACCCTTCAGTGCCGCAGGGGTGAGGGCATGACACCACAAGGCATCTGGTTCTGAGCCTTGATTGTCTAGTTTTATATTTATTGTGTCCCTTGTTTTCTTATAGATTTGGAAGGCCTAGTGGACACTACGGTGGCCAAGATTGTATCAGATCGGAACCTGCCACTGTTGGTCCGACAGATGGCTTTGCATGCGAATGTAAGGCTCCACATCTGCACACTAACAATGTACTTAAACATGTACTATAGGACATTTCTGCTTAACACAACTAGGCTGTTATCATCTGCTCTGATGATTTGTCAACTTATATATACAGGTTTCCAACAACATTAAAATTCTCACATCTGTTCTCATCTCTGTTACTAAGGTGACGGGCCATTTAGTCACCCATCAGTGGCATCAAAACCCACATTAATCATCAGAAACACAATTAAACAGGATGAGTAAGAGCAGTAATACAGTGATATTTTGACCACAGTGACTGTTACCTGCAATTTTCCAACACAGTAATGTGGTAGAGAGTAATTACTGATGCACTGAAATATCGAGCTAGTTTTACTATGATTTGTGATCAGTGTCTAGGACTGCAGAGACGGGACTAAAAAGGTCTCAAACTTGTTTTCATTGGGCTGTTTGTTGACATAATGAAGTATTGCACAATGTTGCAGTGACAAAAATATTTCAGAAATTCATTGTGACTTAAGGCCTTATATTTCCTTGCAAAAATGTAGGTATTCAGTGAGATGTAAGTTGTGAATTTATTAGAAAAAAGTTTATTTCAATCTTTTATTTGTTTTAATTGGCACTAATATATTTGATATATCACATTATCATGTAATGAGTCAAGAATTTTTGTTGGGCTCAGAGGAGACTGAGTTTCCACATTTTGACTGAAGACAAGGAGATGAGTTGTGCTGGAATACAGTTTCTTTCAGGTGTCTTGTGGGTTGACATTACTTGACAGTGACAGATGTTCCTGTAGATGTCACCTTGTTGTCTGCAATAGACTCCAATTTTTCATCCCTGGCAAAGAGCAATTTTTCAGCGTTGTTTTGATGGTGGAATAGCAAGGAAAAAATATGGATGATGAAATTCATGATGTATTTTTGTAGTTTAAGAGAAACCAGATTTATTTTTTTTTGTATCTGAGCTGGAAAAAGTTAGGAACCTTTGATGGATGGTGCCATAATGTTATGACATGACCATTAGATAAGGTCACTCAAATGAGGTTAAGTCAGTTAACATTCCATTCATTCAACGTGAGTACATGATCCCACTCTGTTTCACAATATAATCGAAGTAGACATTTCATCAAAAAATTCATGGGAAGGAATGCTTCTTGGACCAAAAAAAGTTTGTTCGAGGTGCTCTTTGTAAAAAGGGATTCAAAAAGTAGATATCAAACTGGAAGAAAAATCCAAGGCACTCTCTTTAAACATTAAAATGCCTTTATTAACATGGCACGGTCATATCTAGACCACGTTTCATTATGGTTTTGATTAAGAGGTGACCTGTATGTGTTGTCATGTTGTGTCATCAGATGGCCTCACTGGTCCACCAGTACAGAGCTAACCCATCAGACGCCTACGCCTCCAAGTGGTTGGCCCGGTTACGGCACATCAAGAGGATCCGGACCAGGGTAAGTCAGCACCAGTGAACCAGTGGAATGATTAGCGCTGCTCTGACCTGTACCGGATGAAACATGTATTTTAATAAATCCCTGTGTTCCATCCGTCTGTCTGGTTCAGGCACAGGAAGACATTCAGTCTCGTTCAACTCCAGGGATCTCGCTGACGCAGGGACACACTCAGCAGAACAAATCCTTTCAGCAGAGTACGCCGACACCAAACCCAGAGGCCTCCGGGCAGAGGAAAAGACTTGTTTCAACAGTGGATGATTTCACTGATTTTGTTTAGTTACATTTCTTTTCCTGGCGCACAGACACGCACACACCTGCTTTAGAGCTGAAGGGATTCTTACTTTCACCTCTGTTCTGGAAGATTCAGGACGATGCGCACACACTAATTTTGATATGAATCAGCAAAGACTTTGATGACAAATGACTTTTATTGATATGGAAGATTTAAATCACTGAAATAAAAGCTAATCAGAACAACAGTAGACGTTGTTATAGTACGATATGTGCTGTTTTGTAACGTATGCATTCACGGAGTCAAAATTAAGTCAATGAACTCCACATAAAAGGACAGTTATTTACTTTTTGTCTTTAGTATGCGATTGTTTTTCATTGTGACCTAAATTTTCCATCACATTAAAATCAATTCTCAACAACAAAGACAACAGAGTAAGAAGGTGTTTGACCTAATTTTTGGTCTTTATTGAGGTATTTTAAATCTTCCATCCATGCTATCAGAAAGGCTTATTTTGTGATGAAGTATTGATATGTGTGAAAAATTTCTGCATATTTTTCAACATTTTTGACATGCTAACGCTTTGCACTTTTTAGGTCTAATCAAAATGTCTCAGATGTGCAACGCGAGGAGTTGAGTTGTATAGTACACTACATTTGAGAGCGGGGTGTGTTTGTGTGTAAATACGTGTGTGGAATAAAAAGTGAACATTAAAAAAAAAAAGTGGTGGTGGTGTTTTTTTTTTTTTTTCTCAAACAAAAGATAAAATAAAAACCACCTGTAAATCCTATAGTGCTCTGATATCCCAGGCCAAATCCTTTCCATTAATTCAGCAGTCAAATTTATTTGACTTTGTCGAGTGCAAAAGCATGACAAGTGCTACAACTGCAAAATACAGATACAAGATACAAAATAAGAGCATAGACAAATATTTTCAATGATGCAGCTTCACACAAAATACAACACAGGAAGACTGAAGACACAAAGGTGGGCTTTGACACTTATGTACAGAGCAGGAGGTTAAAGGTCAGTGATGGGTTAACTGATACATCACTGATAGCTTTGGTTGTGGTGCTACAGTTAACTTTGCTCTGCCTTTGAATAAGATGCTGCAGCACAAACAATACTGATCATGATAAGCAAAAATATATACACTATAAAGCACCAATATGTACAGATATTTACACATTAGAATGACGAGGGGTATTTTACATTTCTGTTAAAAACCTAAAACTTATGGACCCTTAAACCAGTAAGGAAGCAGGTGAAATGTGAAAAATCTGTAAATGTAGGGCTTTAAATGTTGCATTCAATGACACTTTGGTTTGTTCAGAATCTTTCAGAAATGGGTGAGTCAGAGGGCAATGTCCAGTGGCGTGATTTAACCACAAACTCTAAAAAATGTCCTCAGATTGTTGAAAATATCCAACATTTTACCCCTACTTTTAGTTTTCCTGGTTTTCTCTCCAGGTTAGGGTGATGTGTGGGTTCCCTGAGATCTGCCCACTGGACATATGTGGATTGCAAAAAAAAAAAAAAAAAAAGTACATTAACAGTTTTGAGCAAAAATACAAACACATTTGCTATCTACTGCTTCAATACCTGGATAATACTTACTAGGATGTTTCTGTAATATAGCTATGATGATAAGAACATGTGACAAATGACAATTAAATATGGCATTGGATATCAGCTCCATTAGGAAAAAAAAAATAAAGTGCTAAGTACAAAATAAAAGCACAAATTACTTGGTATGGTAAAACTCAAGCTGCATAAATGATGCAAAAGCTTTGGCAACATTTATATTTGAAGATACAGTATGAGTGAAGTTCTCTGTTGGGTGTTATACCAAGCTTATTACTTCACAAAACACCACACATCTCATTAAAAAACAATCTACATCAGAACAAAAGTGCTTCCAAATTACAACCATATTGAACACGACACTATAAAAAAAAAAAAAACAGTTGTAGAAAATAAGCAGACTGGAGTCTTAATAGCTTTAAAATGGGACGACTTGTGTGTAAGTGAAGGCAAATCATTCCTGTTTTTTCTTTTTTACCCATCATTATCACTACCTCTTTACCCATCTTTTTTCCACTCTTACCATCACTTCCTACACTTACTATTTGTCATTCTGCTGCCTTTTCATGTCTTCCCTTTAGCTTTATATCCACAGACCATCTGTAGACAGAACAAATCTATTCATGCCCTGAAGAAGTGGCTGCTGGGATCACAACAGCCCAGTGTGTGTGTTTCTGATCCTGTGTGATTCAGTTTGTTTTTTCCTCTTGTACCTCTGTGGGGTGAAGTGTACGACACATTAATATAAGCACCTCTGGACCTACAGTGTTTTTTTTTTTTAATGCATGTGTATAACTAACCGTGTGTGCGTAACTCTGTGTGCACCTGCATGCAAATTTATCAAACTTCCTTCACAGGCCACAAGTACCCATAGTAATATTGCTTTGATATAAAAACATGTAGATACACATAACTGAGAAATCATGAGAAACATACAAAACACAGACTGCTTTCTATTCATTGTTGGGTGAGCACGTTCGTGTGCTCCTGTCATCAACCCCATATAACCTCCAGGGTCACATGGCTTCAGGGGTCAGTTTTGGTCCACAGAAAAAGGACGAAGGACAGTCTCTTGCTTTAAAAGTCTCAGCCAGCTCAGTTAGTAACTGGTGACCGGCACCTTGTTTCTGAGAGACAAGAGTTTTGATTTTGGCAGCGCAGGCCATCAGGTGTTCTTTTATTTCTCTGCGTTTGACTTGCCCAATGGACTTGTCTCTCTTTTTTGCATTTCCTCTCCGTGGGTTTAGAGAGGGGCGTGGGAACAAACCCGCTGCCCCGTCCTCCTCTCGTCCTTAACCCGTCATTTTCTCTGACATTCTTTTCTCCATCTTTTTGTTTCAGTTGTGTTGTCCCTCCTTTACTCAGAGCCCCCACCCCTCAGGATTTCGGGTGTCCAGGCCCGTGCCTGTCGAGGTTTGGGTGCACCTTGTTTTTCAGAGGTGGGGGTTTGCGTTTTCGTTTGTGTGTGGGGATGGTGATTGTGTGAGCTGGGTGGTTGAACAGGCTGGAGGAGGGAGGGAAGGTCTCTCTCTCTGTGGGGGGGTCCCATTTGCGACCTGTGACCGTTTGGGTGGGGCTAATGGGTGTAGTGGCAGGAGTAGATGGTATGGAGGGAGTTGGTGCAGGAGTGCATGGAGGCACGGTGACAGTTTTGGACAGAGTGTTGGTGCGAGACACGGGGTCAGGTTTGTCTGTCACTGGTGTGGGCGGAGGTGCACTGACAACAGATCTGTTTGTCGAAGGAGGGGCGGGGGTTTGTGAAGGGGCTGGTTTCGACTTTAAGAAGGGAACAGGAGTGGCTGCAGGAGTCTTTTTAGTGTTTCCACAGTCCTTTGCTGAATCACTCTTCTCTGTCTTTTTGCTCTTCTTGCTCCCTTTGTGTTTGTCTTTTCCACTCTTTCGTTCTCTCCATCCAGAGTCTTTGTCTCCCTTCCCCTTCTGCCCCATCTCACTCCTCTTTCCCTGACCTCCTCCTCTTCCCCCTTTTTCTCTCCCTCTGTGCCTCCTTTTCCTTTGGGCCCGCTCCAGTCTGCACTCGATGTGATACAGGTCCTCTGTTGCCATGGTGACACGGTCGAGCTGTTGCAGCAGGGCGTCCAGTGTCGGTAGGAGCCTCCTCAGCGAGGCCTCGGTCTCTGCCCTCTCCCTCCAGCTGGTTCCTCCTACCACCACACCAGGGCCGAGCCCTAGTCCCAGTCCGAGGCCGAGCCCCAGTCCGATGCCAGGGGCCTCGGTCAGGCTGCAGGGGCTGGAGGAGGTTGGGCGCCACGAAGCCTCAGAGCCGGCGTCAACGCTGTCTGGGGTCGGTGGGGAGTCGGGACCGTCCAGGGGCGGCAAACACAGAGACTTACAGTCACTGGTGGAGGAGGAGCGTGACGGAGGCAGATCCATGCCCTCAAAACGCACCTTATGACGAAACTACAAAGACAAATACTAATGATTAATGGACATATTCCTAAATTAGATTTCACCTTCATTTTACCTGACAAGATGTGAAAAACAGTTTACTATTAACAGTGTAATCTTGGGAAGACAAAGAGGCAGAAAAAAACAAACAGAACAAAGGTAGTTAATCAAACAGGAGTAAAACGAGGCTTACGCTGTCTGGGGGTATATACCTGAAATCCCCCTAATCCTCTGCTATATAATAAAGCAAATAAACAGCACAATGTACAAAAGATACCAACTTAACTTTGGATGATCAATACGAATCAATTTTGAGCTTAATTGACCAACTATATCTATTAATAATGTCCAAAAAACGGATTTTTCAACAGAAGCGATAATATTCATGGACACCCCCAATCAATCAGGTTCTTCCCCTATGCGTCACCTATTGGTGCTAAAGAGGGATAATTATCACGTTAACACGAAGGATATCTGGCCTGAACAATGTCAGAAAATTATTTGCTGAATAATGTCAGAAAAAATACTAGATATTTGTTGATCGATCAATATGAACCAAATTTTATCTCAATCGGCCTTTTGTCCCCAAAATGGAGTTTTGAGGATATAGTAACAGAATAACCAATAAATAATGTCAACTCCAAACTTTTCTCTGTGTTTTAGAGTGAAACAAGTACAATTGCAATATGAAAATGTTTACATCTACAAACTATCCTAAAAAATGTGAATAACATGAACCTGAAATTTCCTACACAATTTTAACAATATTATGCCTCAGTTTATCATTTACACTTGTTGTTAAAACTGCATTTACTTCTCTTAAGACATTTCAGGTTGTTTGTATTTGTTCAGGTTATTCACATTTTTTTGTGAAAGCATAAGTTGTAAATATAAACATTTTCATGTATTTTTACTTTTTTTATACTAAAAAAAAGGGAAAATGTTGGAGTTGTCATTATTTATTGGTTATTATGATAGTATTTCATTGGTCCAACCCATTTGAGATCTAATTGGGCTAAATGAACTAACATGATTTTGACACCCTTGATTGTTAATATGTATTCATTCATTCATTTCTGAATCGCTTTATCCTTGAAAGGGCTGCGGGGGTTGCTGGAGCATATACCAGCTACATTTTGGGCGAAGGTGGGGTACACGCTGGACATGTCGCCAGTTCACCGCAGGTGATTGTTAATATCTTTCGTGCAATTTTTGAATTTCAGAAATTCACCCCATGGGCCGGACTGGACTCTTTGGCAGGCCAGTGTCAGTCCGTGGGCTGTACGTTTGACAGCCATGGTCAAAGCATGTTTTTTCTAGACACTGGCTCATACATTACCTCCTTGGCCCTGCTGAGACCCATCCACATTTTGAGTCTGCGTAGGAACAGCTCGACCATCTCATAATCCTGGAGGTCAACGGCTGGGCGGTACAGCTCTGCTCGTGCTCGCCGGTAGTTCCTCAGTAACACCGAGGTGACGAGCCACAGTAACACCAGCCGAAGTATGGCGAAACTTGTGTGGAACACCAGCGTGGAGACGCCGCTGAAGGGACCAGTGATGGACCACACTGGTCTCCAGTATAACAGGCCACACCCACCAGTACCCAACAGCGACAGACAGGCCGAGCTCACACTGCTGTAGCCATCGAATATAGAGTGAAAGAGCTGCAGAGAAGGAGAAGGAAGAAAATAGGCTAATTTCTCATAGCTGCACATGAAGAACACTAATACCACAGGTGATACATACACTGTTGCTATTAAAGTTGGAATACCCCCCCACCCCCATTAGGCTAAATACTGAGTCCAGTTAGACTTCATCTATCAAGAATAAATCACTTTGTCGCAATCATTTCATGAGAAGTTCATTATTATTTATTATTTTTGCAGTCAAAACTATTAAAACTCGATGATTTGGTAAATTTTTACAAAGCTCAACTTGAATATAAAGCCAATAAAAATAAACTACCAGCCAAAATACAAAACTATTTGCCCATAGAGAGGGGGGCTGTAACCTGAGGGGATGTGGGAATTTCAAAGTCCCAGCAGAGTCAGGACAACCAGGAAAAGTTTGTGTGTATCTGTGAGTGGGGTCAAGCTTTGGAATGGGTTGGGGGTAGACCTCAGGCAGTGTCCAAACATTCAAAAATTCCAAAAAATTAGCAAAGAAATGGTTTTGTCACAATATCTCAAGGAAGGGTGTGAACATTATTGGATAGTCAGGTTGTTATATTGTATGGTGTGTGTGTATACACTACCAGTCAAAAGTTTGGACTCACCAGGTTTTTCTTTATTCTCATGACTATTTACACTGTAGACTGTCTCTGAATTCATCAAAACTATGAATGAACACATATGGAATTATGTAGTTGAAAAAAGTGTCACATAACTCAAAACAGGTTTTATATTTTAGATTCTTTAAAACAGTCACATTTTGCTTTTATTACTGCTTTGCACATTCTTGGCATTCTCTCGATGAGCTTCATGAGGTAGTCACCTGAAATATTTTCCAACAGTCTTGAAGGAGTTCCCAGTGATGCTGTGCACTGGTTGGCCATCTGTGGTCCATTTCATGCCATTTAAATGAGAAGTGAGTCCAAACTTTTGACTGGTAGTGTATACATGGGGGTGTGGAAGTGGGTTGGTGTACAGATGTAGATGTAAACTGGTGTGTGTGGGTGTACAGGTTTGTAGGGGTGTGCTTATGGATAATCATAATCTTATGTTGTATATCAAGTGATTAAGCACCAACAGCCTGAGGACTAGAATCGGGGGGGTAGGACTGGATAAGTGTTGGCTTCTTCCTACTCCCTTTCAGGCACAACAGTTGTTCTTTTTTCCTTTATTCTTTTTTTTATTTTTGTTTTGTTTAATTTATTTATTTTTTCCCCCATGTTTTGCATTATGTTTGTGTCTGAAATAAACTAAACTCAACCTAAGAAGAAGTAAAAATATTTTATTCCAATGTTATAGGTTAACAGTGGACATTAAGGTACACACAGTCATTATATATTATTTGTGTCATTATCCCCGAATATTCTCCTAAACCACTGCCCATTGTGGCAAAGCATAGGTTGTAATTAATTAATCAACTGTTAGTGAACGATCATGTAGTTGTAGACAATTTTCATATAGATCAAGGGATTAAAATGTCCTTTACAATGACTAATGGTTTCAAAAATACTCAACAATTTTAGTAGTGGCACTCATTTTCTTTTATGAATTAGTTAAGGCTAGAACTTCGACATAAAAATAATTGTACCTAAATTTAAAAAAACCTAAAGGTTCATTGACAGTTTTAAAACAGTTTAACATTTTCCTGTTGGTTAATGCAAAATTTTAAAAAAATACTGTGTTTTAGGACCATTACCTTTAACATAAACATGTCGATCCATTCTAGTACTAAAGCACTGACAAAACCTTGACAGAATCTGCTCAGCCACAAATGGAGAGTGAAGGACTCATGAACCACTGCTAGTTTTTATAAACAGATTTTTTACTGAAGCTCTTATTGTGTCAAATGGCCTCTAATATGTTTTTCTCTTATTTCCCATGTAAAATACACTTATGTAACATAATTATACAAGCATTTAGTCACAGGTATCTGGAAAAATACAGATAATGACCGCAAGAGAACATGTTGGATGAATAAAAATGCAGTGAAAGTAACACATAACACTGGACGGAATCAGGTTTTTCAGAGATTATGAATGACTTTGCTGCTTTATATTGATTTAAGCCTTTAATACAGAGTTGTAGCTCTGGTAGTAGGAGGTCCAAGCCAAGTAAAGAAAGCTGACAGTAAACCTGATGTCAGAAACACGGTCTTATTCACATCTACAAATGGAATAAAAAGTGTGGGTGGACAGACCTTTACATTCTTTGTACGATTCCATTCTGTTTGTTCTGTGTGTGGGAGAGTGTCAGAGCAATTAATAAACACAAGGACAGAAAAAAGGGAGAAAAAAAACACATTGTACCAGGTGTCCTGTGTGTGCGTAAGCCAGTAACAGCAGCAGTAAAGCCACGGCAACTCCCAGCAGCTCCCAGACCGAGCGCCGTAAAGCTCTGCCAAACACAGCCCACTCTCTGAGAAACCGCAACTGGTGGGACGCCTGGACAGACAGAAGAGGACGCAGCAAACACAGTGTGGTTTAGAGTCCAAAAAATGTTCTCTTGGTATTACACGAAAACACAGTGAGCAAAATGTGAAAATTATTTCTATGGATATAAGCCAGGAATGGAATTAAACAAAATGAAATGATGATCTATTTGCTGATAGTGTTGGGAATAACAGATCCATGACATATTTACAGTGTAAAATGTAAGTGAATGTGTTTAGTTAGGGGTGTGACATTCTTAAAATCAATAAATTACTTACAGGGATCACTTAAAAGTCTGCATTATTTGCTCTACATTTACAGTAAAAGGTTTCATTGTGACCTAGAACCAACCGTTATTTTTCAACTATTTGATGCTCTGTGAAATATAAAAACATACAAACTGCCATTTCTGCAGCCAACGTCATTTCAAGAGACTCAGAACAAGAACTGCAAATTCACACATTTTAATTGATATCACTTACCTGTAATAGCACATTAATTAACATGATTTATAAAGTATCAAGCATTAAGTCAAAGTAACTATTACTTACATTGGGCTTCAATATTTTAGAAATGATCTGCCTCAGAGATTAAATGTGCTAAATATTACATACATTAATAAGATGAACAAAAGTGCTGCTTAGCTGATGTTTTCAGTGCATATGATTTAGTGATGTCCCAATCTAGATTTTTTTGCCTCCGATCCAATTTTTTTTAGGATTAGTTTTGACGATACTGATCCGATACCGACTTTTTACAATGAAATTTTGATTTAAATTTGGAGTCATTATTTATAGGTTATTATGCTTTTATTGTACTTGAGATCACATTTGGGCTGAATGAGGAACCTGAACTAAAACAAGTGACACCTCTGACTCTTAAAAACTTTAGTATAATTTTGCACTTTTCAAATTCATACTGTGGGACAAATAAGAACCTTTGGTAGGCTGGTTTTTGGCCCGCGGGCCGTATGTTTGCCACTGCTGTAACACGTCTATGGACAGGTCCGTCCAGGGATTACACGGGGGTGTGTTCTGTGCCGTACGTTATTGATGGGCAGATCAGCTAGTTACTCGCAGGTCGGGGCGGGTCAAAAGAATGTCAGTTTATTTGCAAGGCGGGTTGGGTTGGGTCGGGTCAAATAATTCCACGAAAGCCCCACATGTTGAAAAAAACACAACTTGTACATCACTACTGGACCTTAAAGTGAAAGTGAAACTTAAAGACACTTCAGCAATTCCACTAAGCCTCCCACTGTTGTGCTGCTAATTTTCCTTTTCCCTACCTTCGGAAACTTTAATTTGAGGGGGCAGGACCTTTATTTACCTGTTTGTTAATTAATCAACTGTTTTGACAGTTTGACAGTTGACAGTTATAAAACAGTTTAACATTTTCCTGTTGGTTTATGCAAAATAAAATGTTGTGTTTCAGGACCATTACCTTTAACATAAACATGTCGATCCATTCTAGTACTAAAGCACTGACAAAACCTTGACAGAATCTGCTCAGCAACAAATGGAGACTGAAGTACTCATGAACCACTACTAAAGCTCTTATTGTGCCAAATGGCCTCTAATACGTTTTTCTCTTATTTTCCATGTAAAATACACTTATGTAACATAATTACCTTTGGAAACCTTAATTGGATGGGGCAGGATGTTTGCCCCCCCAGAACTGATCTCCTGACTAAATCTGATCTAATCTTCTAAAAAATGGCCAATATTGATCTTTAGCTCGAAATTGGGACATCCCTAATATGATTAAGTGTTATTACATATTGGTTTATGTACATTTATACAATAGATTTATAAATTTTCCTCTAGAAATAGCCTGTAAAGTGAATGCATTGTAATGTAAAGACAGTGTTTTGTAGTAGACCTGGTAGCTCTGACAAACATTCCTTTAGAGTAAAACCCATTGTGTCATTAATTCTCAGAATTTCACAGGGCTGTATACCTATAGACAACCAGCATTTTTTAGATAAGTTTTCTTAATTAGTGATTCAAACTGACACAAAATACTATTTTAGTATTATTTTGTTACAATTTAGCTCTAGTTACTAAATATTAACTAGTTACAAAAACAAACAGACTCAAGCACAGCTTTTACCCACAAGCAGTAAAATGTGCCCCCCTCCCCCCCGACTGAAAAACCACCGCCCCAGTCTAATGGACAACGCACGACTCAGCCTCCTTCAATACAATACCCTTTTTTTTTTTTTTTTTTTTTTTAATTTTACCCTGTATATATCCTTTCTTAACTTGTATATATCCTTTACGTGTTGTATATATTTCTTCTATCTGTGGTACAGAGTAAGCCTTTTGTATATTTTAGTATCTCTGTGTAGTTTTGTATATTGTCAATGTTTGTCAGTACATATTTTCAGTATATTTTTGTGTGATAGTTTTATACAGTCTTTTACTTTTTGCACTTTAAGAATCTGCTGCCAAGTAGAAACAGAGCTGCTGAACTGATTTTCTTTGTTCCTGTAACAGTAGTCCCTTTTCCATAGACCCTCAAATTATGCAAACATAACTTGCACAAAAAATGTACCTAATGGAAAAACGACAACTTTGTCAAAAGTCTCATTTTTCGATTAAAAGTTTTTGCGCTGGCACCAGGTGGTTTTTCGGGCGTAGCGCAAATAGTATATCACACAAAACTGCAATGGAAAGACCTCTTTCGCAACTAGAGTCAGGTGAATTAAAAAACCAGATGTTGACGTACATTACAACAAGCGAAGAAGAAACATGTCGCAGTATGTGTGAACACACCAGGAAACCCAATCATTATTTAATTTAGTACGAGATAGAGGGGTAATATATAATAATAATGAATATATCTGTAAGTCAACACCATATTTACGTTTGTTGCCATGTTTATGGAATGACTACTCATGTCACCTCACGATAATAAATGAACAAATCATCACATTTGTGATTTAATGGAAAAAACGACATTACGCACTTCTGTTTTGTCAACATTTAGTAAATATTAGTAAAGTTTTGCCCAGATGTCCAATGGAAAAGCAACTACAATAAAGGCCTATTCTACTTAACTGCAGTAATAAACGTTTACTAACAATGAGATCCTGTTAGGTTGGTATCACCTTATTTAACCTTCACATGATTCAATATATAGAATGGTTTAGTCATAATCTATTAAAATGAATCAAAGCTTGAGTCATCACTTGAACTGTTAACTTCATTATTAACTGTTGCTCTCTTCTTCATACCTTACCTTGAGCACAAGTATGAAGAGCAGTAAAGCAGAGATGACTGTGTACATGTGGCTCTGTTTGGCCAGGGGGTAGAAGTCTGTGAAGGCGTCCCGTGGGTGCTGCAGGTACGACGCCCACTGCTGCTTGGCCATGATGCAGCGACTCAGGTGCAGACCGCACACAGATAGAGCCAGAGCCAGTTTACAGATGCCCAGGAGTCTCCAGGCTGACATAAGGTACACAAAACCCTCTCTGAGGAATCCCATGATCCCCCGCACCAGGAAGTACAACACCAGGGCCAGGAGGACCATCTGGAAGAGACCAACCACCAGATTTATCATACAGGTTAAGGACTTTGTACAGCTTTAATGAATATTTTTGAAGTGTATTTTCTGAAGTGTAAATGCACAGTTTTTTTTTTTTTTTTTTTTTTTTGTTTTTTTTGGATCACTGGTTTGTTTAAAACATGCAGAAACAAACCAAAACTCTCAAGTCTTTTTATTGGTGTTCACATATATCCTGAACCATTTTTGTGATTATTATTTTAACTAAAAGTTACGTTTCTAAATCCAAATGTTTACACAAGTTTTACATATTAAAGGAGCCCTGCCACACAAAACCATTTTTACTTGTATGTATATATATATAAAAAAAAAAAAAAAAAAAAAAAAAAATATATATATATATATATATATATATATATATATAAAATGCTAGGCCCATGATTCCAACACCAGTCAACGGAGGTGGGACCTTTCAGTGTGGAGTTTGCAAGTTCTCCCCGCGTCTGCGTGGGTTCTCTCTGGGTACTCCACCTTCCTCCCACCATCCAAAGACATGCTCTGAGGTGTGAATGTGAGAGTGACTGTTTGTGTCTATATGTCAGCCCTGCAATGAACTGTTGACATGTCCAGGTCTACCTCGCCTTCACCCATACGTAGCTGGGATAGGCTCCAGCGACCCCCATGACCCTAGTAAGGATAAAACAGGTTCAGAAAATGAATGAATGAATGAATGTTAAGTCCATAGGTGCTTGTGTTATGTAGTGAATTTGAAAATTAACCGCTACCTCTTCTGTCTGCTATTGCCACTGAAAAAAAATAAGCAGAGAAATCAGGTCAATTAGAAAAGCTGGTCAGTGTTAATGCCTGAGCTCATTACTATTCATGAGCTCTCCCGGGTGAGACCACGCCCACAGAATTTGTCTAGCTCAGTGACAGTTTTCGTATACAGCAAGCTGGGGCGCCGTAAAGCAGGGGTAAACATGACAAATTCATGGGACCTAGCATTCCCAGGGGGCCCATAGAACAGAGGAGGGGGCCCAGTTGATACAGGTTAGAAGTTGTGAAAATTCCATGGAAGGTCCGCCGTTCAAGAGAGGCATAGAAACCGAGAGTTGGACGGTCAAAGCATGTTAAGTTTCACTTTCGGTTTCTACCAGTTCCTCTATTTCTTTCTTTCTTTCTTTCTTTCTTTCTTTCTTTCTTTCTTTCGAACATACAAATAAACAAAATAAAAAAATGAGGCAAATTAAGACAAAAACAAAAAAAAAAAACATTTAAATGAACAGAATCCATCTTCAAGTACGTGCAAGTCTGAATTTTGCCTTGGTCGAAAAGGAGTAGGAAGAAGTATAAACTCTACTTGTTGCATAGGGTAAAGGATGCTGAAAAGGCCAGGCTCTCATTGGCTAGCTGTTAGCCAATCAGGGTCAGCAGATTAATATGTCAAATGTTCATGTGAACTGGTGCAAATCCAGCTGAGTCTTCCAGCAGGTTTTCTGTACCACGTTAGAATGGCTTGAAACTTGGTAACCATGGTATTTTTTCCACAAAAAATGTTAGAGTCCATGGTAGAACTTCAGACATTATCACAAAAGAAATGAATGAAATACATGCGGAAGAGCACCTTTTGGCATTAGTCTTAGTAAAATAAAGTATCAAAACAATCCCTTTTAATTTTCATCCTGTTAGTTGTTAAACTGACAATGTCTGTGTAGGTTGTCATTTGCTCAGGTCATTGTTCTTCTTTGTAGTTCTTCTCGGTTCAACTGGACTGGTTTAGGTCTTATGAAAATGTTTTGCCCCTCATCCAAGAGACTTCTTTAGATCTGACCGACAATGTTTGGATTTTTAGCTTTAAAAAAAATTATAGGTCTCTGTGGCACTGTTGTCAAGCCCAAGAAAATCTGAAGCTTTAGTTAATTATGGTTAGTTTAATTCATTAACAGTGGTTGCCGGGTGTTACCATGAGGAGGAGCTGCAAATCCAGGCCTGTGATTGGCCACAGGGTGATGACAAGAAGGTCAAGGCTGGACTGGGCACGCTCAGAAACTGGGAACTTAAAGATGAAGGAGAAGACGGCCACGAGGTTGGTGTTGATGTTGTACAGTGAAAACTCCACAAACACAGCACGGGTCCTATGAACGCAAACACACGACAGTCAATACACTAATAAATTCACGATATTTTACATTCTTGTTTCACAGCCAGTTTTCAGGATTTATTTCTGTTATTTAACACTCAGCTTGAGGTATCCATCACAGAAGGGTTTTTTTGTTAAGACTTAAAAAGCACAGATTTTCTTTGTTCAATTATGAAAAAGAACAGACTCAATAGGATTTTTTTTTTTGAATTTCAGTTCTTCCCCTGTGAATATTTGTAACTTCATGTCAAATGTGATATTAACAAGATTAATGGTTTGTAGGGTGGTCAAAAAAAAATTTTTTTTTTAAGATTCTCTGGATTAGAACCCTGCATTTGGTTCCATATCTGGCCAAATTAATTCGGTCCAAATTTTATGCAAATTAATTAATATTTAGAGGTTGCAAAAGAGGTTGTGAAGATTGCTCTATATACTATAACATAACTAGCCAAATGAATAAGGCATATTAGAATAATTTGTAATTTTATTCTCAAAATCAAACTGCAACTCGCATAAAAATGTTACTTAGAAAGTCCAGCAACCACTGTTGCTTTATTGAAATTACAAAAAATGTTCCTGTGTTCTTTGACAACTTGGAGCAAGTACTGTTTCTGATCTTCATTTTTTGTTCAGCTACAGTTGAAGTCTCGAATAAGCTTCACCCCTCTTTCAGCAACATCACTGACAACTTTTCTGGAATGCACAATTTTAGCAGCCTTCTGAAAGTCTTCATCATCAGCTCAGTCTTCTGGAGGAATTCTGAAGAATGTTTGTGGCAGATCCAAAGTTTCAAAGAAACGCATGGTGCTGGTGGTGACAAAATCACTGATCTGCTTCCCTTCATAATCTGCTGGATTAAGGGCATCCCAACGCTTTAGTGGAACCGAAAGAACCTTCATTTTCCATCATGTTGTGAACCATCAGCTGCTTCTGCTCTTGTGTCACACTGGAGTCGAAGAATGCCAGGCCAACCAAGTCTTCACTCAAGTACCACAGATGTCAGCAGTCTTACTTAATGCATATATTGCTAGATGAAGCACTAAAACTTTGGTTTTGATAGTACTGCTGCTTCTCTTAGCAGGTCAGCTCGGCTATGCTGAAAATGCAAAATTAGTCAACTTCCAGCAGCTTGTGCAACCTCTAAAACATCTCCTTTTTCTTTCTTTTTTTCCTAAATCATCTTTTGAATGCCAAAATCTAATGCAGGGTTCTAATTGAGGTTATCTGAAACTTTATTTTTTACCATGATTGTTGGACCACCCTAATGGTTAGTGTATGCTAATATTTATTATTATTCTCAAAACAACTGTTGAAACTGAGGCCACATTCCTACTTTGTTATTTTCTGTTTTCTTTCAATGTTTGATGTAGTATAAATTTTCAACTGCCAGTTTTTACTGAATGCAGGCTGTGAAGGAAACTGCACTTCTGGGTGAATAAAACTCAACTCCACTCCAGTTTCATAAGCTTTTGAGTACACATGGTTCTGTATTATTCCTGTCACTGTAAAAGTCTGAACATCCAGTCTAATTCTCCCTCACATTTGGCCCCTGGACTTTGGAACAATATGACCTATGGGATCAGTGCGCAAACACATGTATTAAAGCAGAAAAATAAACCTACATATAACAGTTTTTATTGATTTTATGGCCTTGGAATTTCATGCACTAGAATTTCACAATGTTTTAGCTTTCCATTTACTCTAACTTTGCCCTAAAGACACTTTGTCAGTGTTTCCAGCTTTTTTTTCAATAGTAGCTACCTGTAGTCGAGCCAGTGCTGCTGCTGCAGCTGCAGAAGAGTGGAAGAGGCTTCGCCCAGGCTTCTATTCAGATGGTGGATCAGATCTGTACTGGTAGGCATCTGGTTCTGACCCAAACGCCATGTCCTAAGAGCGGAAAGAAGTACAAAAGACACAGGGACAGAGGGAACAAAAAGGACATGATGTCAACAACTACATGGATAATCTGAGTTACAAGTAAACCTTTCATTTACCATGTTTTCAACCCCTTTCTTACCCATTTGCATCAGAGTCATTGAGTGCTGTTTTATTGTTATCATCTTTGGTGGGAAATGTTATCCAGCCTTTACCCAGGACTGTTTCTCCTGCTGTGAAGCCACCAGGAACTGGAAAAAAGTGCAGGTTTGGCAAAAATTAAAATCAACATTGCTGTATATCTAGTCAGGTTAAAGTTTTGTTTTTATATCACTACAACATTTATGGGGCACGTGCAATAGGAAGGGCAAAAGTGTAATATTTAATGTTAAATTTTTCTTTTGGAGGGAATCTTGATTTATGGCATCTAGGTAATATTTAGATGTACGAGGGCTGTTCAATAAGTTCATGGCCTCACCCAGAAATACTGGTTGTTATAATACAGGATGTTACATTCTTTCGTGATGGGATAGTGATGCTTGAACATCAATGGACCAAGTGCATTGCTGTAAATGGAGATTATGTTGAAAAATAAAATATAAATTATCAGTCTGTGTTGTTCTGTTCTGGGTGAGGCCATGAACTTATTGAACGGCCCTCATAAGGTGTTTTGTAGTGCTACTAATGTGTATGTTACACTTTGAATGTACATGTGTGGAGAGACAAAGACAAATTCTCCTTGGGAAGATAACAAAGGCTATTTTTTAGAACTATTGAAATAAAAATGACTATATTCATTAATTTTCATACTAGTAAATACAACACATTTAAGTCAATAATACACTACAAGGATAAAAGACAAAAAGAAAGAACACATTTACAAAAGTAATTTAATCATGGGTTTGCAGGGTCAGTTGAGCCACAGTTTAGTTTCCTTCATCAAAATATATTATTAATAAAGGTGACTTCAAGGTCATCTCACCCGGTGTGTCACGAATTTGTCGGAGCCTCAATGTGCCGAGTAACACACTTCCTGTATCTTTTAAAAGGGCAGGGTCATCCAGTAGGCGAGGCAACAAAGACTCATTCAACCACATCAGAACATCATCTCGGCTAAGAGACAAAAGAGAGAATGTATTAAAAAACACTCATATTTTGGGAAGATCACATCTAACAACCACACAAAAGGAAATCTCTGGCCTATTCATGGGAGTGGCTAAAAAAGGTTATTTCTTTATGACCATAAATACTGTTTGAGAAACATTTTCTGAAGTCTAAGAAGTGGGACCACCTACAGGGTGGGGAAGCAAAATTTACAATGAACATTTAGTTGTTTTTTCTCAGCAGGCACTACGTCAATTGTTTTGAAACCAAACATATACTGATGTCATAATCATACCTAACACTATTATCCATACCTTTTCAGAAACTTTTGCCCATATGAGTAATCAGGAAAGCAAACGACAAAGAGTGTGTGATTTGCTGAATGCACTTGTCACACTAAAGGAGATTTCAAAAATAGTTGGAGTGTCCATAAAGACTGTTTATAATGTACAGAAGAGAATGACCATGAGCAAAACTATTACGAGAAAGTCTGGAAGATACTATTAAAGAAGAATGGGAGAAGTTGTCACCCGAATATCTGAGGAACACTTGCGCAAGTTTCAGGAAACATGTGAAGGCAGTTATTGAGAAAGAAGGAGGACACATAGAATAAAAACATTTTCTATTATGTCAGTTTTCTTGTGGCAAATAAATTCTCATGACTTTCAATAAACTAATTGGTCATACACTGTCTTTCAATCTCTGCCTCAAAATATTGTAAATTTTGCTTCCCCACTCTGTACTTAAAAAGTAGTCTACAAGAAGTTCAAAAATAAGAACATTAGCATTCATTAACACAACACCAAGAGTTGCATTTTGTACTTTTATGTGCAAACTTTGGTGAAAGTTTCAGTTAGAAAACAATGAGAACTCCTGCACACCTAGTGACAGGTACGTCGACAGAATATAACACTGTATTTCTAGCAGTTCGCATGTTCGCACCTGGTGATGCTGTGATACTCAGGTGTGTGTAGGGCTCTCTGCAGCTGAGTGCGCAGTCTCAGGCTGTGTGTGTCTTTGGCCGTGTCAGAATAATTGAGAAGTAAAACCACCAACAACAAAAACATGTAAACCAGGAAATTCTGAAAACCAGAAAAAATGTATTAGCAAACAAGAAAATAACCAGTATTTACAGCTCAATGAAGACGTATATGCTTTAATTTTTACTTCTCTTTCTCACTCACCTTCAACATGGTGTGCAGCATGTGGACCTTGCGGGCCTGGTGCCGGGCCTGGGACAGAGCAAATCCCTGTGGAGGTCGCACCCTGGGGACCCTCTGAACAACTCTCTCCACCCGAGGGAACTCCACCAGCACGTCCTGGTCCTCCGGACGCAGACGACACACAAACACTGCGTAGTAAACTGCCTCACATAACACCTGTAGGACAAAAGTCAAAGTGGGACATGGATCTATTATAACTGAACAATTAGGCATGGACAGCTCTAAAACAGGAAGTGAATACACTTAAAAGAGGGACACCCTTCTGTCCATATTCTTTTTGCAGTATGCACACAAATGTATCCTTGGACAGATTAATGGACCAGCCAATCGACTGCTGTCCTCTATGTTGAGCTCAGCAGTCCATCAGTGTCATATGAAAGTGTCTTGTTGAAATGAAACCTGGTGCTGGTTTAGGTAACCGCTTGTTCATTTGTACATAAACTGAGGAACTGAGATCTCATTACAAGGGGCCACCTGAGACACATAATAACAATGGATAACATTTCTATAGTGCTTTTCAAGGCACCCAAAGCACCAGTGTGAATGACACTGGGTGCAAGGAGGGTGAAGTGTCTTGCCCAAGCACACAATGGCACACGACTAGGACAGAGCAGGATTCGAACTGCCAACTCTTTGGTTATTGGATGACCCGCTGTACTTCCTGACCCATGGCCACACATTTGGAATGATATTTTAATGCCAGGTGAGAAAAAAAATACATACAGCTGTAGTTCACGTTAATGCCAGACTTGAACTAGGCCTTGAACTCAACACAAATGAACATGGGCGCTTCTATGAAACTGGGTTCATTTTGGTACCTGGCACTTTGCCAGCTTTTTTAGACCCCATAATAAAAGAGAAATTTAAACATATTTCGAACCAGGATGTACCTCATGATGACCTCAGATAAATGCGAAAAAAAAAAAAAAATACAACTTGCTCTGAGCCATCCCAAAATTAATGATTTTTTAATAAAATATTGGGGCCAAAAATAGGAACAAAATTGGGACATGAAAAACTACCTAGGTGTCAGTGCATTTGATCTGGAAAACATGGCTTGAAATGGTCTTCTTTACTGCTATAAATAAAGACACTGTTAAATTTGTCAATCCTAGTGTTTTTTCTAATCCAGACATGTGGGTTTTTCATGAATTGGCAGTCTCATACCAGGTTTTGCGTGTAACCCATCATGTCCACTGGTGTTACATGTGGAACCTGCCCATTTAAACACAAATAAATCGTGAGTGATTTTGCACCAGCGGTCATTTTTGTGAAACACTGCCTTGCATAATTAGTTTGATTCCCAAAATGTACCTGTGAGAGAATAAAAAGATATTCAAAAAAATAGTAGTGCATTCATTTTTGTGTCCTTTTTACCATTTTACATGCAGATTTTTTTTTATCTGAAAAATAGTTTCTCTTTTATCTCAGTAAATATTTATTTTCAAAATTGACCCAAAGTGCTTCCAAACTTGCTTCATAACATTAGTCTAGATCTTGTTTGAATTTTTAGCCCCTCTGCCCTGTTTTAGGGACCAGTTTCATAGAAGCACCCATTTTGAAAATGTTTCTGCCTACCTTTATTGGCTCCAACAGAAGGCAGGAACACAGGAAACTAGCAAAACATGAAATGAGCCACATCATGGCCACACGTTGACTGAAACTGTGGCCCGTCCAAATTGAAACAGCATTGGCCAGAGCAATTCCTGACCAGCTTCCCCACAAAGCAGCACGACCACACCAGGGAGGGAATCGTCTGGGACGACACACATCTGTCACAACTGGAAAGGAAGGGGAAACCATGGAGAATTGAAAATGACCTTGAGTACAAAGAAATACCAAAAAAAAGATGAAAATGAAAATGACTGGGGAGGAGGTGAAGATTCCTTGTGAAAGTAAGATGAAAAGAAAAGACTTCTGAGAGTTCTTGAGTGCATTTAGGATGAGGAATTTGCATTGACTTATTATATCCATTCTACAGCTAAAGATTATTTTAGATATCAGGAATTCACAGAGGGACTCTAAGTCTTATTTGGTGAACAAATTTATATAAAAAAAAAAACAAAATCCAATGACCAACAAAGCAAAAAACAGTGTGAGAACTTTGTATCCAGTGCAAGAACACACAGGATGTTGCTTATTACATATTCAGACAACAGGATAGAAGCTTAATGCAGATGGCTTCTTTCCACATCAAACCAAGCCGCCACTCCTGGATTCATTACTGACTATAATTCTACCAATTAATCATCTTTGTGAAAAGCCAATGATCAAACTTGGCTTTTTTACTAAATGAAAGCTCTAATTCTTGTTCTGTTAAAGTGGGGAGAGTGATTTATGTCTCTAGTGTACCACAGTGTAACAAAGCCAACCAAAATGCAAAACAGTAGCCAAGTTTGAAGATAATAGACAAAACTATATTCGACAAGACAGTTTGCTCTGTAATTCCAATCTGAGCATTTTTGTAATTACAGGATACAATATAGAACATATAATAAGGATTTGTTGTTTTTATTCTATAATATTGTAAGGTCTTGACGATAAAATACATAAAACAACTATAAACACATCTATAACTGAACTCAGTGGAGTAACATATAATTGTGTTACTGGCAGCAAAAATGAAAAAAAGAAAAACCAAACACCTGACAACAAGAACCTGCTGTCATTTTACTAAAAATACTACAGGAATCTTACTTGTCTCAAGGAAATAAACAATTCCATAGTTTTCTGTTTAATTAACCAACCATCTGATGAACTGTAAACACAAGCAGTTCCTCTGATTATTTCAGATCTACATAAAACCACACAAAAAAGACACACCAGTGTTTGAGGTGAAGGCAGTTTTCGGTGGGTCCCTTCTGACAGTCTCCAGAGGAAGAGGTTCATTCAATTTCTGTAGGAGAATCACTTCTGTCTTATCTCCGAGGATGCTTGAACTGACACACAGACGATCGATAATAAGTTAAAGTCAAGGAAATATAGAAAGATTTCATCCTGTTATCTCATAAAGGTACTCACAGGTCAGCCATTTCACTTTCATCTGCTTGAGGAAAGAAGTTCTGTCCGTCAGCCAGGATGTGCTTGATCAGATCCTCGTCTGTGTGCGAAAACTGACTTTAGAGGAATCTCAGACCACAATAAGTAATCCGTCTCACAGAAATCAGTTAACTGTGTTACAAATTACAAATCCAATCATGTTTTTTGCATTCCCCTTGCTTTTTAATATCATTAGATAGGATGAGAGGATGCCATGAAAGTGCTTTGGTTAAAGTTCAAAAATGATCATGCTTGGTTTAAACAGTCATTTTTACAACACAACACAGTAACCCATCTGTGTCCCATCTGTATTGTCTGACTTTTTTGCAATTTCCTCTCTGCTGTAAATGTATGTATGTATATAGTCTGTATAGGTTTTTATTACTATTATTATTTTATATTGTTTGCTTTTGCACCATCTTTATGCATGTACACTTTTTTCTTGCACTTCGTTCTGTCGTTGCCTTGACCATTGAATTTCCCTGTTGTGGGATCAATAAAGTCTAATCAAATCTAATCTAATTTCATCTCATCTCATTTACTGACATCTTTGCAGAGTTTTTCTGTATTAAATCAAATCCTGGTACCAGTCACAAACCCAAACCTAGTTCTTTTGGAGCCTAAACCATCACAACCTGCAGATACTGTAAACTAAACTGAGTTGTGCATTTGTTATGTCTGTGAACCATTTACATTCACTTTCACAATGAATGTTTTTGCCACTTGGAAATTACAATATTTAATGGTGCTGAATTCATTTGTTGAATGAAAATGAACTGCAGGTGGTATTACGTCTTTTATAAAATATAACTGAATTTGCCCTTCAGTAACATATGACTAAAGTGAGTGAGTTCATACACTGTGTTGCAGCTCATGTGCCTATTACTGAAAATACTGAAGCTCCAGTTTAGGAGTTTAGGCTTTAGTTACCTGAAGAGGTGAAATATTTGTTGCGTTGTTCAGTGCCGTCCTCTTCGTCTGGGTTAAAGGTCATGTCCACCCCAAGGTGCCTGCTCCCTTGACCCCTCTTCAGTCTGGGTAGCCCCGCTCCATACCCCATCCCTCCCACCACTGACACATCACTCAGGAGCTCCGGCCAGTCCCTGTCCTCCATCTCCTCCTCTGCCATGCCCCAACTCTCCACACTGAAACACATGAAGAGGGATGTTTATTTAAACAATGTGATGACTCATTGTTTTCCAGTTTTCATTAAAGTAAGCCTTTCAAATTTCTGCTGTTTTTAGGGGAGAGAGGAATTAATTCAACATCAGGAGAAGCTGATAGGAAAATAAACTTTTTAGGTCATCTCATTCTTCAGAGATCACAGTTCACAAATTACTAATTATTTCCACCCTTTTTTTTATTTTTCATGCTCTTTATTCTTTCATTCTGTCTTATTCTTACTATAATGATGAATGGCAATTATAGCCATCATTTGTCTTCCATAAATAAGTAGCACACCTTTTGGTTGAAGGGGTGGGTAAATCCACATTGGTTTCTTCTGAATTGGTCTGAAAAAGAGGCAGAAAGATTAGTGGTGAGCACAGACAAAACTAATAACCCTGCATTATTCCTTGGCTGGCTGCAAGCATCTGAATTATATTTAATATCAGATACAGTCTGTCTCAGTGTGTAAAGTCTGTACCTCTCCATTAAAAAACAGGAAGGAACTTCCAGCCATGGAGTTGTCCAGAAAATCATCAATCTCCACTGACTCCTGGTCCACTTGTGGTGACACCTGCTCCACAGATACACACTATTGCGCACACAACAAACAAATAAAATATTCAGCTGCCAGTTGGCAACAGGAGAGAGAAAACCTTGATCATATTTTAGTTTTAGTTTAGTGCTGCTGTCTGTCACCTTGCTGCGGCTCATTCTGAACAGTGTGAAAACAAGCAGATAGAGAGGGTAGACGATCAGACAGGCCACAACTCCTGCTGCCACAGTCTCTCCATTTAATGAGGAAAACCTGGACACGGCCCTCAGGCTGCAACACAGGTTGACAGTTAAATGTAGGAACAAAAATACTCAAGGTCTCAATATGGACACTCACATATGCCCTTTCTCCACCAAAGTTTGAGGTCCCCAACAGAGTTGGGGCCATTTTTTTGTGTTGAAAGTCCCAGAACAAGAATAGAAAACAGGCTCCGGAGTGGCATTAACACTGGTATTGACACAAGAAACGAACAAAAACTTTGTGACCACCATTTTTAAAAACTGCCGCAAATGCATCAGATCAATTGTGTTTGGAAACGAATGTAATGAATTGTTGCTGTGCTTGGAGTTTGCACTGGTATGTAGAGATGTGACACAAAGCACAGGTATTTTAAAAGTTAGTTCAAATACATTCAAAGTCATTTTAAATGAATAGGAAAAGGATAAATCTGGAACTTTTTTTAATTGATTGAATTGGGTTCTGTTTTGAGATGCTTCTAAGGAACACTGCTGTATACTTCTAGTACCTTTTAAAATAATGGTAGTGTTTTATATGCATGTTATTATTATTTTAGTGTTTTATGTATGGTTTTAGAACAGACTTTTATTTTGTTTCATGTATATTTTTAATGTGGCTGTATGGCTGTAATTTTTATTTTGTGTAACTTCTGCTGCTGCTGTTTTGGCCAGGACACTCTTGAAAAAGAGATTTTTAATCTCAGTGAGCTTTTCTCCTAAATAAAGGTTATAATAATAATAATAATAATAATAATAATAATAATAATAATATCATTCTTATTCTGAACTTTTTATTTTTATTTAGTCTTTCAGTTTATTTTAATGAGACCCAGCTCGTTAACCATCCAGAACGAGCTCTAGTTTGTGCTGGTGGAAAGGGTTTGATAAACAGAGACTGTAGTAAAATGAACCCAGTTGCGTACCTGTATCGTTTGTCCACTACTATGCTGTACCACAGTGTGTTGGCCATCAGTATGAGCTGCAGTAACACAGCACAGCATGTAGCTCTCTGCAGGCGGGTGAAGGGGCTGCGAGGGGGCCGTTCCCAGAGTGAAAGCCACAGGTGACTTTCACATACTGCCCTCTGCAGCTCACAGTGCAGGAGTCGGGGCAGCTGACGGAGCACAGCCTCCTCTGAAGAAAACAGGAGGAAATGTAGGAGTTTACAAAAATACAATAATCATTCTATTTTTATCTGATACATTTATGGTGTGTTCTCGTACCTGATGCCTCAACCTCAATCTCCACCCGTCCGTCTGTTCGTTCATTGTCTACTGACAGCCACTCTTCAACCAGGAAGTAGTAGCTGCTTCCTGTTTGTAGGTCTTTGACCAAGACGTACTGAAGCATCCATGCAGGAGACAAACCTGAGGGAGGGAGAGCAAAGGACAGATATTTTCAAATATATACTTATCTTGCATTGATAATGATCAACTGTGGTGTGTGTAAATGAATTTGTACCCTTGTTATCATGCCAAAGCCGTATTTTCCACACACTTCCTAGATTGGTATCTGTGGCAATATGGAAGATGTCCAGAGCATTGCGTGAAAAGGCTCCTCTGCTGTCGAGGTGGCGGTGTCCACTGCGACTCTCACGTCCATACAAACTGATCCCTACATGGGCTGTGGTCCCTACAAGAACCAAGACACCACAACATAAACTACTCTGAAGTGTTTCATGTGTCCTTTCCAATCAATGAATCACATTTACATGCAAATTCTGGATGTACTTATTTATTATATTTAATACATTATATTAATTAAAGATTTAAAATTAGTCATCATAGATGGACAATATTTCAGTTAACTCAGTGGTGTAGTCCAGGGTATACAGGGTTATACAGTGTATATCCACTTATTTTTCAGTCATCATTGGGTAAACCCACCTCTAAATCCCCCTGATGTGCACCATTCAGTAGTATCTGAGCCAAACTGTCCATTTTTTCCCCTCAGATGGTGAAGCCATGACCTGCCCTACTCTGCCTCTAATTGGCTAGTACTTGGTACTTGTACCTCCACTGATAAGATTGGTTAACTTTAGGCATGTGGACTAATGAGCCAATCAGAGGCAGAGTAGGGTGGATCATTTTGAGGAAAATATTGCTAACTTGCGCTGGCCACCTCTGTAACCTGATTGGACACCTAAAGTGCCAGTGCCACTCCAGTTTATTGACAGGTCACTGCACGTCTCATTGAAAGATGCATGATTATTGGAAATGTGAGCAAGAAAGGCAGAATAAACGTCTTTCAAATGAGTTACACACATTGAGAGAACCTACTTTCATGGAATACATAATTCTGAGGTAAGTTTTAAGGTGGTTTCAGAATGAGTCACTGTTTTAAACAACTGGACATATGACTGTACATTTAGAGGAGAAGAGATGGTGTTACCAATAGTTCAACTATGCGAGTAGGTTAATGTTATGAAAGGCTAACATTATGAAAGGCTAATGTTAGCCTATGTTTACTTCATGCTGAATACATTTCATTCATGCAGTTGCTTGTATGACCAGTAAAACCTACAAACTGCTCCTGATCAAGTCATGATAATTTATAATAGTGAGCAAATACTACTGATGGATTTTTGAGTAAACTAAATCGAGTGGTCTTAGATGTCACTGTTTCTAAAACAGCGTTTTTCTGGACTACTAAAAAAAAAAAAGGCAAAAATTTAGAGTATACCCACTTCTCCAGGGGCCATTATACCACTGAATTAACTGTATTTAAGACTATTTTGTAACTGTATTTTGTTCATTGCAAAACCCCCCAAAATTTATAAAGTAAGCAATTAGTTAAATATCTTAAGAGCTTGTATTTGTGTTTTTTTAAATACCTGAAATGCAACACATTAAAAATATTATTTTACTATCAGATAAGACAGATATGTACCCCAAAGTTAAAATTTTGGAAAAAATGTCCAACTAAGAATTTGTGTTGATTGTAGTATTCCTCTACTGTTGGTTTTGTTTTTGTTTTTAGCAGCTGCAAAGAGAACCATGCTTTTTGCGGAGAGACACCTTTATCTCTAATTTCAATGTTTGATTAGAAACTCCCACAGTATAACAGAGGGAAGCCTGTCTCCTAATGTGCTGATTGTAATTTGCTGTGAACACAAACTGAACTCTCTCAGGTTAAATGCCATGTTCACAGTACTGATGACTAAAATTAAACTGTTGTTTTGTGGAAATGTGCATTACAGTAAATTAACCATATGATCCATGATAAAATAGGTAATTAATATAAAATAGGTTGGTAATTCCCTCTTGAACTTGTCAATGTGGCCATAGATGAAAACACAGTATTTTTACAATTTCAAAATACCAGTTATATTTTAATCACATATTCATTAAACACTTTCTTATATCAATATATATTTCATATTTAAATGTACCTGCATTTCATGAACTAGCATTTATAAATTGTAAGAGCATATTTTTATGTATTTGCACCCCCTTCTCTCGTTGCCATTATTAATAAAACCCTTGAGGTAATTATCAAATTTTTAAAAATGAACACTTTTCACCTCACTCATTTTTAGACATCCTTAGAACACTCTAACTCACCTGCCCCTCGGCTCCAACCAGTCTTGACCTGAACCTCATACTTGAACAGCCCATCTCGGCCACAGAGTGGAACCACACCAGCCCGGCGTAGATCCAGCTGGTCCAGCTTATGTAAAATGGCTGCAGCCACAACATAGCTTAGTAAACCCAAAATACACACCAGCAGCACAACAAGGCTTGGCGGCCCAGAACGCTCCTGCAAAAAGGAACAACATTTGGCAATGAAGTGTACAAACTGTGAATGAGCATAAATTTGTATGTTACAGATACTGACTGGGACTTTGAAGCTGATGGCATTGGGTGGCACAAACAGGCCTGCAGCAAAGGCGGTGAGGTGTCTGGTGCGACACACTGCTCTGCTGGCATTAGTTTCAGCTAGGGGTACCATTCCATCAGTCCGCCACTGCTTATCACTTTCACTGAAGTACTGGCACAGGGAGACAAAAACCCCGACCTCTAAATGGACCCCCACTGGCTGAGAGCTGGGGCCGCAGGGTGTGCTCACGTTGATAAAGTAGTCCAGTGTGGTGTCATACATTCTGAAAATACAAGACAGAAAACAAAATGTAACCAAAAGCTCTGATCTTTTTAAAGCTGAACTGCTGTAAACAACCACATTGGGAGTTAAGTTCAGTACACATACTACACAGTACTATTAGACGGTGGTGGATGCAAAGGGGCTCTTACTCTGGCGACAGGAAGAAGGTATATTTCCTATGGTCTAGTTCTTGCCCCCTGGTCATTCCAAGTGTGATATGTTTTCTGTCTGTGTAGTTGAACTCATTGGGTTGTTCATGAGAGTGAAGGTAGGCTGTGATATATGGCTCCCCCTCTTCCTCCATCTTTCTTCTTTGCCTTCCTACATCTAGAACAGGACATGAAAAAAGAATGAGGAGATCAGAAGTATTTTTATCCTGAAATGTAAATGGGTCACCAGAGGACTTAAAGAACAAAACTATAAAACAGATGAAACACATGTCATTTCTTATTAAACCACATGTATTCTATGATTAGCAACAAGGGTAGTTAATTCAATCACAAAAACCTGTGATTTACATAACTAATTATGGTAACGCACCTTTAAATGGTGTGTAATCTGACCATAATGGAGACCTGTACAGCTTAATAATTCTAAATAAATCCTGCCCATTAATAATAAATATGATCCCTCAATTACAGTGACAGAACAGAGAAAGAACCGAATAATAAAATAAAAGCCTAAATACTACTACTACTAATAATAATAATAAAAGCATAAAATATAAAGAGAAACTGTCATTGAGTAAAATTCACTAGAACCTACCCTCCAGAGCAGTGAAGTTAAGCTGCACAAACAGTCCTGCCTGCCGGTTGGTGTTTCTTGCGCTGACTCTTATGATGACGGAGTCACAGTGGCTGATGTTTACAGCTCCAGCTATGGGGACCCCCCCAGTGCCAGACCCCTCAGGGCCCACTTCTCCATTACCACTGCCATTGTTAATGGCAACAGTGATGGCTAAACTGTCATCCAGGCCTGAGATGGGAATCTGGGTGCCGTTCTCTGTTCGAAATTCCATAGACGCCACCTCAGTTGAGACAGTGTAGTTCGCCACATAGTTGAAAGGGAAAGGATTGGACTCAACCTGAATGGAAAAAAACCCAAATTCAATTCAGTTCAGCCAAGCTTAAGACAAAGTTACTATAATGAGGTTCAAGTGTACTTCCAGTGGTACTTTGTTTTAAGGTATGGATTACTGCATTTCAAATAAACTAATGCAACCAGGGAAAGACTCTTACCTGTGGGGTCAAAATTTTCTGTCCTAGTTAAATTTACTAAATTCTAAAAAGAGAGTACTTTTTCAAATGTTCTGCAGTTTTCCCCTCCCCTTTCTGACAGCTTTCTTTTTTTTGCTTTTACAAAAGAGAGACTTTTTACATGTTAAAGTTTCAGTAAAGGGATAAGATTTCCTCAACCACAACAAATATTCTGTTTGCATTTTTTTGAGGCTCTTTGTCAATCATGATAATAATATGCATTACAGCATATTGTGACACAGGAAAGTTGTTAATCATATGAGGTGGTTATACAGAGAAATTTCTTGATAATATTTCTGTAAGAATGAGCTGTATTTTCCAACGAGCTAAACTCCTAGATATCAATGAAAAGAGAGGCTTTTGTTCATGCCTGAGAAGCTCCTTTCATGTTCTAAGTTTTCTGATGTCACCTGAAAAAGTAGCTGCATGATGCTGTTTCCGGCAGCAGCTCTGCCAAGACTTTTGTTGAAAGCTCGAGGTATGGAGAACCGCTGGCACTCTGAAAAAAAAAAACAAAACAAAAGGAGGTGAGAGGATCATCAACTGCAAACAATTTTTTTCCACAGTCTTTTTTTGTACAATGAACATCTTTCTATAGAAGATGAGGTGATGAGGTTAGCATCTAAAGAAATAAAACTTTCCATAGCCTGCCAGGGAAAATACATCAATTACACAGGCCCACCTGGACTGTTGTTGCCATGGTAACAGAGCAGGCTCTGGGGGTCTGCTAGTTTTCCTGTAGCAGCGATCTCTGCTCCCTTCAGCACGAGAGGCTCCTCGTTGAGCACACGGGCGTGCATAAGGATCAGCATGAGGACGGAGGACAGGTTATAGGCTTTGGCAGCCACACGCAGAGGATGTGGTTCAAATAAGGAGGGAGAAGATTCTAACAGGGCTCCACCCGGCTCAAGAGTAGCAGACAACAAGGTGGATGAAGGTGGAGAGGAGTCCACATAAGGAGGAGGGATGTAAGACTGGGAGGCTGACTGGCTGACCTGATGGATTAGATCACCTGAGGGCAGGAGGAGGGGATAGAGTGAGTTTCACAAAGATCTCTGGGAGGAAGAGGAACTAGTTAACAGTTGCACAAATTGACACATTTATATAGATGTGACCACAGGAAATACACCTTTCTGTTAGCAAATGAGCCATTTTGCAGAAAAGACAGTGTCAACTAAACCAGCACAAAACTGACTCAAAATGTGATATTATTTACATTATTTACAACAGAAGCATTTTACAAGGACTTAAAACTGCGAGTCTAGAGTCAACAGGTTATTTATGCTTCTGTCTGCACAACTAGACCCAAACGAAATGTTGTTATTGTGAATATTCAGTGTGAATATTTAGGTGGTATCAAACTCTGCATGAGCTTCAGTGTATTAGATCTTCTTTCCATTTCCAGAAATGCTGTATCCCCTTTACATTGCACAAGTGTGATTAGTGGAAATACTGCAAATGGTACACTTTAAAAGAAGAAATGCAGAGTACAGAGCAGATAAACAAAACCATTAGGACAAATGGAACCATCTGTTTCATTCTAGATTGATTATATTACTTTAATAGTGTGTAGTCAAATTTGTAGCAGTGTTTTTGATTAATTCTGGAACTTGCACCTGACTGTCAAATGAATGTGCATTTGTCTAAGTAACCCGAGTCTGCAACCAGCCAACCACACTACAGCGGCTGGCAATGCAATCAGCCAGATTTCCACAATCTGAATTTAATTTACAGCCATGTTGCATCGATTAGAGACGGTGGCACTGAGGTAAAGACAGAAGGCAGAGCTGGAGGTAGAAGAGGTTAAGATGCTGAGGTTCTCTTTGGGAGTGACCTGGATGGATCGGTTCAGGAGTGAGTACATCAAACGAACAGCACATGATAGATGTTTTGGAGAAAAAGTCAGAGAGGCCAGACTGAGACGGACTGGACATGTACAGAGGAGGGATACTGAATATATTAGTAGAGGGACGCTGAGGTCGAAACTGCCAGGCAGGACGTCTATAGGACGACCCAGGACCAGATTTACAGACTGTATTCCTGTACATATCCACTCACTGCAGAAATACTTCAATTTGCACTTTCTGTACATATTACAATGTAAAACCCACTGTAAATAATATATACATAAACATATATTTTTAAACGACCAGATCCACACATCCACTCACTGTATAAAAACTCCAATTTGCACTCTGTACATATTATATTGTAAATCCACGGTAAATCTCAACCCATTGTTGTCTTTCTCTGGAGTGGACTGTTTGTCTATATTGTGTCTAGGTCTACATGTTGTTTGGGTTCATGTCGGAACTGTATGTCGTGAGCAATGTAAAAACCGAACCCAAATTCCTTGTCTGTGTTCACATACTTGGCCAATAAAGCTGATTCTGATTTATGAATTTAATGAAAGAGGACATGAAGGTAGATGGTGTTAGAGAAGAGGATGCACAGGATAGAGTTAAATGGAGAAAGATGATTGGCTGTGGTGACCCCTGAAGGGAACAGCCAAAAGGAAAAGAAGAATTCAATTTAAGTTCTGTCTCAGCTTTATTCCCCAGTCCAAAAGTAATTAAGAAAAAAAATACAGACTCTCTCGTCTCTCACCCATGATGTTCAGGATGTTGTCAGCTATCTCAGTGGGAGTGACAGTGCCTTGCTTGGTGTCCGTCTGCAGAATTTCCAACATGGACTCCAGCTTGTTCAGCGTGCTGTTCTGACACTCCTCGCAGATGAACTCTCGACTCACCGCCTGACAACAAACACACGTGACAGACGTGAAATGGAGTGCATGGCTTGCTCTCTTGTCTGTTATTGTACTTTGTAGGTTTATTCTTTCTTTTCCTGTGGCTCACCGTGCACTGTGCCAGAGCAGCTGACGTCTGCTGGATGTCGCTAACTGTGGTCAGATCCAGAGAAGTCAGAGCTCTGGTGATGTTGCTGCGGACTCGAACTCTATATTCACGCTCAGCTTGAGACACACGTGCTGACCCTCTGGTCTGCTCATACTGTGAAAAAGCAAGTAGAAATATGTCACAACAATGACTAAATCATTTATAATTTGATGGATGAACCACATTTAATAGATTATGGGCAGTGATATCTTCTCATACCTCATTTAAAACTGTAATAAGAGCCAGTGATAGCTCTCTAACCCTCTGAGAATCCCCCTGCTCCAGGAGTGTTTTCAGTTTGCTGTCAGTCAGATTGGACAGCCAGTGGGGGAGGCTGCTGTATTCAGGGGGGGGATCTGGCAGCACAACCTCGATGGTCCTAGACAAAACCAGAAAAGATATTTTTATTAATTATAGTATTTCCCATTTGTTTGTGAACATTTGGACTGAGGGAAGATGTAGCTGAATGTGTGCATTTAAGGCTGTGACAGGAACAGTTACAGTGTCTATTTACTTTATTTATATAATAACAATGGGATTTGTTTATACCATACAACACATTTGAGGGGTATGATTATCTCCTGGGGTTTAGATCAGCTGAAGGAAAATAGAAACAAAAAAACTATTGATTTCTCTATCACTCAGCAATATTCACCCAGACAGACTTTTTCTTGAGGGGGAGGCTTGTAAAAGGTGGGGATTGTCTGCTACGAATGAAAATAGAATTGAAATTGGCAAGTGGAGTTACTCAATATGCAGATTTATTCAATTTTTCTTTGATTTTTATTTTCTAAATATTTTAATAATATAAGTTCAAAATCATGCAGAAAGTTTAGTGAAATAAAAACAACAAAAAAATGTTACAACACCAAATCTCCAAAATCCTAGGGAAAAAAGCTGCAATGATATCATCTTTACAATAACAAAGATGTTTAGATATTCAGGTTTAAGTGTTTTACATAATACTATTCATTTTTAATGTTTTGTTTCGTGCATTTGAGATGCACTTTCTCCTGGGTTCATTAACGTTTTCTCATTCTCTTGGCTACAGCTGAAGGAGTAGTGGTTTCAAATACATTCAGGTCATAATAATGTGACACTGATGGGCTGAACTCCCATAGGTTCAAACTGCGGAGCTGACACTTCTGTTAATGAAATGATATCTGTGAAATATCTATCTGAAGGTTTGTAGAGTAAATAATCAGCTTAATGGGTTATAGTATTGTAGTTTGAAACATGAATAAAAAGTTCAGAGACAGGAGATCATACCAAATGGCTACATTGCCTAAATTCACAGAGCAGTGAAATCCATTGTAGTTACTTGTTGCGTGCAATAGAAGCCGCTCCCTGGTGGTCTTCCACTGTGATGGAAACAGATACACGGTGTCGAGCAGAGCTGAAGCCAGGAGGCAGGAAAGCCGAGTGCTCTGGACTGCTGCCTTTATACACACAGAAGTCCTCGCAGTAATCTTCTCTGCAGCGAGTCACTAACAGACTGTAAAGCAAGGGTGTCTCTGAAACCCCAAGATCCCTGTAACCTGGAGGGTGAAGAGCGATGGACAAAGGGTTATTATAGTTACGTTACTTTACGATATAAAATATTGCATGGTTCACTTTTACGTTGCTACAGGTTGCTGATTACTGAGCTCTGCTGTAGATGGAGATAATGATTCATAATGAACAAGAATAAAATGAATTTGTACATGAGACCATAAATTAACAATGATTTTATAAATCATACTAAATGCCTTCTGTCGTCCTTCCTAATTCATTCAAAACTAACCATAACCCTTTCTGGATAATGCTTAAAAAAATTTAACAAACTAAAAAAATAACTAAAACTGCTAATACACTAAAAAAAAACTAACTAAAACCAAACTGAAAAACTAAATACAAATTTTAACTGTCAAAAGTATTAACTCTAGACTGAGAGGCAGGACAACACCGGGACAAGAGACTAACAGGTGAATGTTGTGTGAACACTCAGGTGAATTCTTACCTGAGCAGTTGAAGTGAACTCGGTCCATCAGTGTGCGTATCCTCCAGCCTTCACCGTCTCCATCGCTGTACTCCATTCCCGCTTCACCTCCCCCTCCCAGGTGACACTCCCCTCCAGCTGGAGGCATGTTGCGGTGGAGTGTGATGGACGCAGCTCCTTCACCATCCAGGCTGGCATCAGTCACATGCAGGGTGAAGATATAGGAGTCTTGATGGCGCAGAACGCCCTGGCGCAACACCAAGTTCATGCCTCCATTTCCTGTGGTGGTGGAGGAGGAGTCAAGGACCAGAGTGTCTTTCTGCAAAGTTGTGGCACTCCAGCGCTGAGAGACAGAGAGATTTTACAGATGTCAGTAAAAGCATTTTAAAATGTATACTTTCATTTGTCTGATTTGGTTCAGTCATAGTTGTTACACAGACCAATCAATTGGGCACAGCAGAGACAAAAAAAAAGACACAGGAGTAATTCGCAGGATGTAGAAACCAAGGGATATCTGTCTAAAACAGGGGTGTCAAATTCATTTTAGTTCAGGGGCCATATTCACTCCATTATGATCTCAGGTGGGCCAGACCAGTAAAAGAATAACAGTGAAAAAACAAAAATGACATTATGATGTTTACATCTACAATATTTCCTTAAAAATCTGAATAACATGAATAACTTTAAATGTCTTAAGAAAAACAAGTGCAGTTTTAACAATATTCTGCCTCAGCCATTTCTGTGTCAGTGAAAGTGACTAATGGGCAGGTTGGTTGCTACGAGAAGCTATAATAATTGAATAAGTACAAAGTAAAAGTCCCTATTTCTGGTTGTGAGAGTGTATAAAATACCCTATAGCACTCTGGGGATATTTAACCTTTCGTTTCAAACTCTTCATCAGGAAATGTAGGTGTCCTTTTTCCATTCCCCTGGAGGATATTTTCTATGCTCAGACACAGAAAGACATGTATTGTACCTCCAAATTCAGGTAATGTCATCATGAGTGGAACATCAATTAAAAGTAATTCATTAAACTCTTTCAGTCACAGAGCTGTGTCTCATCTTGAGGTGGTTCAAAGAGCTGTAGGCCGTCCTCTAACAAAGACAAAGCCCATGACTCCAGGGTTGGCCTCCAGCCATTTGGACACAGCAGCTTTGGAGGACAATCCCAAAATGTCTCTACAACTGGCCAACCAATGTTTAGTTCAGTTTTAGTTTAGTTTATTTCAGACAAACATTAAAAAAAAAAAAACATAGGAAAAAAAATAAAATAAAGCAAAACAAAAATAAAAATGAAAATAGAACAATAGAAAAAAGAACAACTGTTGTGCCTGAATGATGATGTTTCTCTTTTATAAATTGTATTTTGTTCTCATGCTTGTTGTTATCTTGCGTGATGTTTTCATTGATGTAAATTTCACTAAACTCGAACTAAAATGTACTTTACTCGAGCATTTCTTTTTTATACAACTTTTTACACTCCAGTATTGTACTTTTTAATCCACTACATTTGTTTAACAGCTTTAGTCTTAGTTTAGCTTTAGCTCTTCAGATAAATTTTTTTGACACCTTCCCTGTTCAGTGAAACCACATATCTCTGAAAGTATTGATCTTTCTTTCTTCCTTTTTTTTTTTTTTTTTGAGAAAATTCTCCTCCTTGGGCAAAATAAACCTTCTTGGATTAACCAGAAAATACACTGTCAAAAACCTGAAAACAAGGATGTATTTCAAATAAGCTAAACTTTTAACATAGCAATACAATTCCACACAATCTTAGAGCAGTAAAAATAAATAAAAAAATATCATATAACGATTAAAACACTGACAAGATCCATTTTACTGGGCAGTGATGACTTACTTTTCACACTTTGGCTTAAAATGTCAAAAAAATATGGTGATTCTGCTGATTTTTGCTTTGTTTTCCCTGCTGTGTCTTTTCTTGCTGATGTTACAATCTGACTCCCATGACATCATGTATGTAAAACTACATTTGGTCAGAAATATGCTATTGCATTAAATTATCCCAATAGAGAATGGAACAATATTCAATGCAATCCTAAATGTGGCCCAAGTTAGACTACAACTGACCAGTCATCCAGTTTATACAACTCGAGGCCCAATGACTCAACAAGTGTTGGGTCAAATTGTTTCCCCGTGTCAGTGAGGACAGAACATATTCTCTCTGGCTCCACTTTTACAATGACCTCATTCTCACACCCACACATTGCTCTGTGATGTGTATGCATCACATCCCCAAGGAAAGTATGACTCAAGGAGAAAACAAAGAAGAGGTGAAGTAGAAGAAGGACAGAAATTATCTGAAATTATTCACTTCAGTGATGCTTTTGTGGTGCAGTGACTTCATTTTGCTGAGACGGTAGAGTCGGATTCGGTCAGGATTGTCAGCATGTACTTTAGACTGTATTTACCTCTGTGTGTTCCCTCAGACAGGGTTCCTACAGGTTTCTACAAGTTAAATGAAAGACTTTTTAACACCTTTTTAAGACTGCTTCGAACACAATTTAATGCCTATTTCACAGCCTATTTCATGGCCATACTGGGAAAAATGTGTAACTCCTAGAATTTAGGAAAATGTATTTATTTACTCCGACGTCACTTTTACATAATGAAGTGGCCGTACAGTATATAATTGTATAAAACATTTGTAACATTGTATTTTTAATTTATTTATTATTTTATTACTCTTACCCTCTCCAATGACAGACAGAAAACCAGAGCAAAAGTTTGATTGACAGCTAGTTGACCGTTTCAACTCAGGAGGGGGGCAAGACACCTGTAGACCTGTTCCACCAAGTGATGAATCAACTTTGTGTCATTATATTATTGACTCCTTGGCAAGCAATTGGAAAGGGCCTTGTGAGTGACGTGTCGGAGACACCTGGAGTTGACTAACATTACTTTCTTTGCAGCTTGGACATTTCCCAGACACATTTAAACACAATACAGCCAACAAGTTCATGGCAACAGAACTTAAGGATTCTGTTGGGTCTCTGTAAACTTAATTTGATTCTGATTTGAATTGATAAAGCACTTTGTGACTCTGTCTGTGAAAAGTGCTCTATAAATAAAATTTACTTTACTTACTTACTTTACTTTAAGACCTACCATTTCAAATTGAATACCTTTTTAAGACTTTTTAAAGGTATTAAACACAGATTTATAAATTCAAGGCTTTTAAGACCCCACAGGAACCCTGCTCAGAATGTGTCTTTGACAGTCAGATTACAGGTGAATACTGCTCAAAAGCACACATTTGACTACATGCTTGGACTTTTAAGTGGTCACATTCTGATGCATCTCTGAAAAGTACATACCTAGAGGTCAGTGCAATTTTTAAAGCTGATTTAATAAGGATTATAAAAATGTTTGGAATCAGAAAGAGCCAAAACCCCTTTAGTCAGCTGATATCAATCCCTAACTACAGTTTAATGAAATATAACATACGAGTTAATTAATAAATCAGGATTATTGAACATCAAAATCACCTTAGGTCAGTAACTCTAGAGATGAGTATCCAAGTTACCGCACAAATCTGGATTTTCTAAGGTATTTTCAGAGTCAGTATTATTAGTGTGAAGAATAATATCATCCAATGGCCACTCATGAAGCCATAGTCTACCAAATTTAATTGAATTTGAAGGGAATCGATTTACTTGTAGGAAATTTTACAGTTAATAAAGGGATCTATCTCTAGATGTAACATGAAAATACTATGATAAAGGATGTAATGGTTGTTTAAATGACATCATGCCAGTAACATAGAGAGGAGCACTGATGTACAATTCCAGTTCTGTAGATGTTTGTTACCTACCAACTTTAATATTAGTTCTTCACAATAACTGTGTGCAGATGACATACATAGGCAAGTTCTGACAAGATTAGCAGGTCACTGGTGTAAAGAGTGAATTTTCTCCACTTGCGTTTGGATCACTAGAAATAAATATTAAAACCAAGTGTAAAAAGGGTTCAAGAAAGAGTATTTACCCCTCGAGGGACACCCTGGCAGTTGGTGCAGGTTCCTTTCAGGTAGACGTAAGAGTTTTCGCTGACCTCGTAAATGGATTGAGCCTTACAGGACACACACTCCAGATAAACCATGGGAATATGTCCACTTTGGACGAGCACCTGTTAAGGCAAGTACAAACCTAAACATTAGCAATTGAGGGAGAAAACTTAAGTACTCTCTCCAATTAGAAAAAAAATATTTGTATCACTTAAAAATACAAAATATAAACAGGATTCATGCTCAGTTTGTTTTTTGTTGTGTTGTAACTCATTATCTGTTAGAGTTGCATGATTTATTTTGCATTTGCTTTGCCTTTATTTTATTCTCTTTTTCTGTTTGTTATTGTGACATATTAATGCTTTTGAAGGTAAAAACAAAAAAAAGTAATACTTACTAATGTCATACAACACTTTGCCCCTCCTGCTCACTGATACCCTGCCTACCTAGGGATTACTTTTGAGTCTTAACTTTCAAACTTTTTCAAAATTTTCAAAAGTCTGCACAAAATGCAAAAATTGAGACAACGGCACATGTAAAGAACATGTGTGTGAAATTTGAAAATAATTGGATGAATAGTGTAAATAGAAATGGGTTGGACAAATTGTCTGTTGAAATTTAGAAAAACATATTCAAAGAATCCCAAAAATTTTAATTCAGCCATCAAATTGTGCACGGCATGTCTCCTAGTGGTAAAAGAACAAGTGTGTCAAATTTGAAAAGATGTGAATGGTGTCTGAGAAATGGGATGGACAACAATGTTGGACAGACGGACGGAACAATAATAATAATAATAATAATCAAAATAAACCTGGGGGGGTATTTTTTTCAAAGAATTTCCAAGATTAAATTGGTAAATTCACAGGAGCTGCCATTCAATACCAGATTCCTCAAAAGCAACACAGAATGTGCTTAAGGGATTCGTATACATTGCAATATGTATGTAAACAGTTTGTATGACAGTTTACTGTATTAGAGCAGATAAAAGATGTATTAGTACAGTCTATTAGTACAGTTTCAGTGGCAACAACATTTTCGTTCCTTTATTCCAACCTGCTGATCAGTGGACTGAACACACTTGTCTTGTGTTTAACAGGATGTAACAAGGTTGAATTTAAGAATTTCAGAAAACAAATGCAAACAAAAACAAAATAGCTCTAAACCATATAGAACTCTGATCTGATACTGGATTTGGCTGTTTCTGTACTCTCCTCTCAATTATTGTATTCATTTATTATGGACACTGTGTGTACTTACTGTCTGTGTGGTTGACTCCGGTGCCATGCCATCTTTGCTGACAGTCAGTTTGAAAGTGTATTCAACATCTGCTTCAAGCTCAGAGCCAGATATTCCAAGCACTGGATCGCTGGAGCCATACCCAAAATTCAGACTGGAGCAGTGCTCTGGACCCTGGAAGCAGAAATGATACATTCATATATTTATATATATTTAAGAAAATAAAAAAAATCAATGTTACTGCCTTTTTCATCAGTTCACCTGTTCAAATCAGATTTTGCTGTATCTTGTTACTTTTCTAGTGGGTTGAACTGAAGCCTTTTTATCAGTATTGAACTGCTACCTCCATCGGTTAATTTGATTGTGGGTTTGAATCCAAAGTAACATTTTAAAACACCACAGTCACACAAAAACCCACACTGCAGCAAAAACGTTGTGAAGATAAAATAAATATATAATAAATATAACACAGATCTAAATGAATACTGATTTACAGGTGAACCTTTCTCAGGAGGTAAAACCAGGACAAAAACTCAAACTAACCCTTTCAGAGTGTGATAAGTGTCTTGTGATTCTCCGTCATGTGGATGAACCTGAACTACTCAAGTGACACATTCACCCCTGCACATTCAGACACTGATCACCACACTCTCATCTTGTTTGGTTGGATTTAAACTCATAATGGAGATAAACGCACTATAAAATGAGAATTCAAAGACTTTAAACACTTAAATACAGAGACAATCAGCTCATTGGTGGTTTTCAAATAATACTGCAACAAAAAGGGATAATATCATTGAAAGGTGAAGTAAACATCTATTCATCTTCAGATCCAATGTCACAACTGTGTAGAACATTCAATTGTGTTCCTTTCAACTTCTACTTTCCAACTTTTATGCCAAGAAAACTATTTCATAATGGACCCATCTCTTTTAAAAATCAATAGTGCTGAATAACTTTGTATGTATGTGTGCATGCTGTTTATGTGAAAGTGTGTAATTGACAGGGTGGGGAGAATAGGATCAGCTGTGGAATGTTGAGTTTATCTCTAAACTGTTATGTAACCCTTTAAATGCCTGTCTGCTAACATACACACATCACACACACACGCGCGCATGCATGCATGCACGCACGCACGCACGCACACACACACCCATCCTAATGGGTCTAATATTGTGGTCTTTTGCTGCACAGTCAGAATGTGGTCCCACCCAACTAAGGAAGGAGTGTGTGTAAGAAACATTAAACTAATTTACACACATGCCGAAAAACTCCTAATCTTAGTTTCTTCTACTCTCTCCTCATCACTCTCAGTTCTCTTTATATCAATCGTGCCAAGTCTTTGTGAAAGCAGCTGTAAGACTCAGACCAGATGACTGTTATGTAACTGTTCTGTCTTCTTTTACAGAATCAGATCTATCCTCCAGATCCTGTTTTATGAATTCACTAATAAAAAGTGAAAAGGCACTTTTATTTCTGTCAGCCTCAAGCCAAATATCTAAAATCTAGGAAGAGGCAGAGAAATAAAGATAGCGAGATAATCCCCACTGGTTAACCACGAGACAGAGAAGACAGATTCTACTAGGCTGTCCCTTATTGACTAGACTTTTATCACTGAATGAATGAATGATAATACAATTTACTATTTTATCTGATACATGTGTGGTAACTCACCGATTGCCTTCAAGGCCTTTTGTTTCCCAATTTGCCCAAAAAAGCCTTTTTAAGCCATTTATTTAATGTATGCACTAACCTTTGATGTGTTCTGACATTCCCAGCGGTACTGCAGCAGTGGTTGGCTTTCAGGGTCCATGTTGGGGTCACTTGACTGCTCCGCACTGAGTTGCAAGTCCTGGGTTCGAGACCAAACTCTGTGAGAGCCTCCCTCTATAATCGGCATCAGCCTAGTAGGAAAAAAGACAAAAAGATACTTGAAATGCCAAAAAAAATATAGATACAACAGCACAAAATGTATCCTATTAACTTCAACAAGTGAATAGTGATTAGTTAAAGACACAATATGCAAACCAGTGTTTCTCGACAGGGGAGAACACCCCCCCCCCCCCCCCCCCCCGACAACTTATTTCGGAGGGGGGGGAATGGATGCAAAAAGGAGGATAATGATGAGGTAAGGGGGGCATTACCTACAAAGTGCTATAAACCCCTGTTGCAAGATTTTTTTCTGGGAAGGCGGTAGGAGGCTCATGATAACATAAAGGGGCTTTTGTTCAAAAAAGGTTGAGAACCACTGATCTAAACAAAAATACAAGTAGATATATGTAAATGATATTGTGAAGTAGCAAAGGATCATGGGAAATGTTCCCACCATCGTTACAGATGAAAATCCATCTTATGTTTACAGACAAGGCAAAGTGCTCTTTTTAGAATTAGTTAAAATTATTCTATTCGTTTTAACTGCTGAAATGGCCACAGGTATCATTAAATGTCTGATATAAAGCACCTGCCTTGCTGCTTTAACATATTTTACTGTGGAAATATTGTATATTGTCACCTTAAGTTGCAGGAGCCAAAATCATGGGTAAAACAAAAAAAAAACTATATGAAACACACAGCTTCCCTCTCTGCCCCAGACTAAATATAAACATGGATGATTTGTTGGTGTTTCAAGCCTCCCGGTTGAAACACAGAGTAAAGTGGTAGCATCAAGTATACATCATGTCTGACAGAATCTGATTAGTGTTTAGTAATTACATTTGTTCATCACATATTTAGCCCCCTACTTGTATGAAAATTGCTGCGATTAGCCAGAAACCTGTGCCACAGAGTTGATTTTTCACAGACAGCCAAAAATAGAGGAAAGGAATACATACAGAGGTCTCATGTGTGCTCAGACCTGTTAAATTATGATATGCTAAAAGGTAATCACAGATTTTTTGCCAAATCAAGCAGTGCAGCTTTAACTAGTTATTATCGCAATTAACTTATCAATAATTTTACAATGATGAATATAATGCATAACACACTCATTAACAATACATATCTGGGAGATGTTCAACATAAGCACAGAAAAAGAGAAGTCATTTCTACTGAAAGTGTGGTTTGAAAAAGGTTTCATGAAGATTACACATCTATTGTCATGAAACTGCCCAGCACTGACAACTTTTACAAGCATGAGTTCCAGGCCAAAGTTAATTTACTTCGTTATGGAACATGCTTTGAAAAGTGTTTAGGCGGAGCATCATCTCACAGTGAAATCAACCGAATCAAAATCCAAACAAAGGGAGAGAAATAATGGGATTAACAGATCTACATGCAGTGCAAATTTTTACCTCGTCCCCCGAAGGGGAGGCAAGGGGTATTGTTTTTGGTCCGGTTTGTTTGTTAACACTCTAGCTACAAAACTATTGGTTGAATTCATACCAAATTGGGTTTATAGATTGCCAGTGACCCAGAATAGATATCATTACATTTTGGGAAAAGTAGGTCAAAGTTCAAATTTTTTAAAGACTTTTTAAAATCCATTTTTTCCCCCACTTTCTTATAATGGGTGAAATTTCACATGTCTGTAGCAGCAAAACTATTGGTCGAATTCATACCATATTGGGTTTATAGATTGCCAGTGATCCAGAATAGATATGCTTACATTTTGGGAAAAGTAGGTCAAAGTTAAAAATTTTTTATTGATTTTTAAAAACTTTTTCCTTCTCCTATTTACTTATAATTGGCGAAATATTTATAAAAACATCAATTTTGTTTCAATTAACTTCAAACTTGGCACGTATACAGAGGTAATTAATATGCTGACATCAGCACACGCATAGACATGATGACATCAGCTGAATCGATGCCAAAATAAGCTACAATACGTGCAAGGGGCGGGGTTTGTTGTGCCTGACACCACTTGTATTTAATACTTTTCCTCTACTAACCTGGCAGCCATGACACTAAGCTCCAGACAGGCAGCTTTCCTCAGTGGTACACCTTCATATGACAGAGAAAACACCAGGGTGTAGGTCCCTGCTGCCAGTGTCATCTTCGGCAATGACAGCTGAAGGCGCCGCATATCCACTTCTGCTGGTAGGTGAACTGGGAGAGGCTGTGAGGGCTCTGACCCCTCCTCGGAGAGAATACGGTCGTCTTTATCATTATCACAGTGGGGTGTCTGGAATATCTGCCAGAGGTACTGCGCTCCATAGCGTACACAGCCTTTCAGGTCGACATTGGCATCAAACACAGTGAGGTGGGAACGCCAGATAGAAAGACGGGGGGCTTGCACCTGCACTTCTGGCTCCTCGCACTCTAATACAGTGATGTTTACTTCTACCTCAGCCAACACAGAGCTGACCAGGTTACTACAGTTCACCTAGAAGGGAAAAATAACCACATCATGTCATCTGAAAATGGAAGATGTCATTCAAAGTTAGGCTGAGGTCAAAATTTTAAGAGGCAATAATAAATAGAAACATGCGTGTAATTAACAAAACAAACATACTTGGACTCGGTAATGTCCTGGGTATTTGTAGACATAACCCACACTTGTGTTGTTGGTATAAGTGAAGGTGGAACCATCTCCAAAATCCCACAAGCACTCCACAGGAGTAGATTTGGGTTCAACCAAGGCCATAAGTGTCACTGTCTTGTTGATGAAAGTGTCCCGCGGTGATGCATACAGCGTGGCTCTTGTCAGCAGGTTCTGCACCAGGATGTGCTTAGTGATGTTCTGATCATGTAGTGCATTGATGGCCTTCAGATAGATGGTTAGTAGACCAGGTTCTTCTGGTGTATAGAATACCTAAAGTTGAGTGAATCATGGACAAAATTCAGAATGTGTGTAGCTTTTATTCTTACATTATGACATATGCAGCTCTGGAAAAAGTTAAGAGACCATCAGATATTTATTCTTCAAACTACCGGCAACACTACACCCAAAGTTCAAACAACACAATACTTATGTTCAAACTTTAGAGTTCAGAGATCAATATTTTTAGATTAACCCTGATTTTCAATCCCCACTTTCATGGCATGTTCTCTGCCTTTCACATTGCTGTTGGGTATCTCAGGCCACTTTTACCACAAATGTGGCAGCAACTTGGTTTTATTTGAAGGCTTGTGACCACCCAACTTCCTCTTGATCACATTCCAGAGGGTTTCTAGACATGTGGAGTGATCTCTTGTTTTTTTCCAGAGCTGTAGTATGTATCATGATGATACATAATGATGATTCAAAATATTTGAATCATCTGACCTCTTTGCTCATATATGCTGGTTTGTTGAGATGGTGCAAATCAAAGGTCCACAGGAATCTGACAGGATTGCCTGTTTGGATGTTAGCAACAAAGGACCTCTTCACATTAACAGGGATGGCAGCCGGACAGCAATCCACAATGGAGAGACCACGCACCGGCTCCATCACCTCAACCTGAAGTTGCCGCCGCTTGGAACTCACCTAGATTGCAAAAAAATGACAATAACCATATTAATAGTAAGAGTGAAATTTCAGATTAAGCATTAGGGGTCGACCAATTATGATCCTGGCCAATCAGATCTGATGGTCAGCATCGTTATGGTTTTCTATATTTTTAAATCCAACATCAGATCTGTCGGAGTCACCTTTGTTTATGGTGCTCTCTGTGGAATACTGAGAAACAATTTTGAACTGGGAACACTAATAGAAAAGAAAACATATTTTTATTTATTCATACAATTTTTACACAATGTTATAGCGATAACTTATGTATTAAAATTGACTGTTTGCCTTAAGTTTATCTGTAAACATTTGACGGTAAATGTCCTGTTTGGTGGTTCCAAATGTCAGCTATCCTTGATTTATAATAATCAAAAACAGTATCACCCCTGAAAAAAAGATACTGGTCGACCCCTATTAATTATCTAAAAGTTGTTCTTAATATTTCCTGTTTTCTATCTCCTTTGGATTACCTGGTTGTGAGCGGTGAGATTCACCATGTAGGTATCCACCCTAGTGAATGTGTGGACATAGGTTTGGTTGGGCTCAGGGAAAACAGTGGTGTCCCCACTGATGCTGAGGGTCAGATGCACATCTGAGCCGGATATCAGAGAAATGTTGAACTCCACTTTCTCTCCCACTGCTGCAAACTTTTTACTTGCCTTCAGCTCCAACCCTTGAATCCTGTCCTGAACAAACCACTCCCTGGACACCACCTGTTCACTGACGTTGTTGGTGGCGTTCAGAATAATGGTTGCTGTTTTTGGCTCGTGAAAAATGAGTGAGGTTTTGTTTCCAGTTTCTGTTATTCCATCCAAGAACCATGTCCATGTCACATTAGTTCCTTTATCAACCTCCGCCTGCAGTGAGACATTGACTCCTGTCGCTACATAAATCTGCTCGGTCACATTTGTAGCAGTGAACCTTAGCCCAGAAATGACTTCCTGCACCTGGACAACTTCTGATACAACCTCTGAGCTAACTTCATTGAAAACCTCCACACTAACTTGCTTCAGGCCCGGACTGATGAAAGTATGCATCTTCCAGGGCTCGTTCCCTTGCAGAACCACATCATTCACAGACCAGCGATACTGTAGATCTGTGCCCTCCAATGCTAATACTGTCATGTTAGTTGGAGCATTGACTGCAACAGGGTTATTGCTGATATGCAGGGACACTAATCCAGTTGGTTCGAGGAAATAGATGGTTCTGTTGACAGATAGCTGGCCCAGCAGGTTGGCTGCCCGAAGACCGATGTCACATGGACCTGGTGTGGGAAAATTCACCGCTACAGACTTTGCACTTATGTTGAAGCTGGATCTGAGAGGATCAAATTCTTTGTTGAGGTTCCAGGTAAAAGTCATGTTGGTTCCTTCTTTTAACCCTGCGTGAAGGTGCAAATCACGATTTGTAGCAAAGCAGCAACCATTTAATCCACCAACTCCCCCGCCACTGATCTCCTCATCTGTTAAAATTTGCAGCCCTTCCAGTTCACGTTGGACAAAGACAAGAATACTTGCTTGCGCTGTTCCTACATCATTCTCTGCTGTGACAATGATGGTAAATGTGCCCACAGAGCGAAATGTATAAAACGTTGTGGGGGTCTCAGGGAGGTGGGAGGTACAGCGGTCACACAAGTTCCAAGAGAATCGGACACCATCTCCCTCTTCCATTTGGGCCTCAAAGTGAACTGATGCATTTAGAGGGACATTTACCAGGCTGGCATTGACTGTTAACCCATGGATCTGTGCAAGCACAACAACAGGTAAAACAGTATGGTTCCTACTAACTGTGTTGGCAGCTGTCAGTGTAATATTGTACTTCCCTGATATGTTGTAATTGTGGATGATATTCTGGCCTATTTGCATGTTCCCGTCCCCAAAGTTCCATGTGTAAGTGACATCAGTGGCCAAAGAGGAGGTCATAAAAGCATAGGGCGCTCTCAGGGTGAGGTTATTGTGTTTTGTGCCATTATGTTGAATGACAATTGGTCCTACTGGCATGTGAACGTCAATCTGAGCACTGGCATTACTGGTGGAGATATTATTGAATACGGTGACAGTCACAACATATTGACCAGGGTCTTTATATGTTGTGACAACATTCTCAGAAGTGTGAATAAGTACATGATCTTGCTCTCTTCCAAAGTCCCACTGATAGCCGTAGTTAAATTGTGGCTCCACTTTGACATGAAACTGAACCGTCTCTCCAACAGCATAGTGTAATTTCTCAGGGGTAAAGTTGATGTTTATTAAAGCCGGTTGCACACACACTAAGATGGACTTGGTAGCCTCATTGAGACCACTGGAAAGAACAAGGGAGAGGTGGTAGTTCCCACTGGCTGAATAGGTGTGTGACATGTTGGAGTCACCATAGTGGGTTTCATTGGGACTTCCATCCCCAAAGCTCCATTGATAAAGATGAGCGGATGCGTTACCAGTCACATAAGCCTTAAAGTTGACGAGAGTCCTCTCTTGGACACACCCACATGGTTCTATTTCTACAACTTGGAAGACAAACACCTTAACTGGTAGGACTGTCGAATCAGAGCTTACAGCATTTGAGGCAGTTACATTCACAGTATAATTGCCCTCTTCAGAATAGTTGTGTGACACATGAGGTTTGGATAAAGTGTACACAGTCCCATCACCCATGGAGAAAGTCCATGTGATGTTATTACCAGCTGTAACATGTGCCCACACTGATGCAGGACTGTGAAGCTCCGTGGGAGAGGAGCTTTTTGCTGTTAAACCTTCAATTTTGTCATACACAAATGTCTCAGCACAAGCTTGTTTAAAGCTGATGGTGTTATTTACTGATACACAGATATTGTAGACACCACTCTGTGCATAGGTGTGTGTCACACGTCGACCTTGCAAAGGGACAGAGTAATCTCCAAAGTGCCAGTCATAGACAATGCCATAGGGCGAGGGCAAAGGATGAGCCTCAAATTCAGCTGACTGATGAGCTAGGAGCAGACGTGGCTCAGTCTGTATATCAACATGGCTGAGGATGCTGTAGACACTCATGTTGATGTTCTGACTGACATTTTCATAGCGATTAGACACGGACACCAAAGCTGTGTATATTCCTATGCAGACAAAGCAGAGCACAGAACAGAAAAAAAAAGTTATCCATACGTACTTCAACACTGTACAGTTTTTTGTTTTTTGTCATATCAGCATAGTTCCTATCATATAATGTGCATTCCAGTTAAAAGTATATGTAACATACTATATATGAATATATACTACATGTACTAAGCCTGTCTCAAACATAAGTTTCTGCAGTTGTTGTAGATAATTTCCCCAGGGAATGTGGTACGTAGAAAGCAGATCAAACAAGGCTGTCTTCTGCTTATTTAGTCTTAAGTGTACGCCAGTAGTGTAGAAAGAAAAATGGAAATGGCATTACCTGGCTGAGAGTAAATATAAGTGACATTGTTGCTTAGGAGGACTTGATTGGGGGAGTCAGGGCAGTTGAGGGACGAGGAGTAGGGAGGCTTATACTCAAACTCCTTATACCCACCATCACCAAAAGACCATCTGCAGTAAACAGGACAATGCAAAAACCATTATAGCAGAATGCCAAGACATAGATAGAGCTTAGTTTCAAAGGTGAAGAAATAACAATTTCCATTCACGTGTACATGTACACAAAGATCCACAGTTTCTAGCTGGAAAGTGGAACTCTTCTCTGACAAGGCATTAGAGGGTTGGACCAGGAGAAGTGGAAACTCAAAACACAGGAAGCTTCTCTGGATCAAAAATGGTGAGAGTAGAGGGGAAAGAGTGGGCTATAGCTGGGAGGGTGGGAATGTGAACAAGGGGGAGAGGGAAAAGAGTAAAAGAGAAACAGTGAAAGAAGAAGGAAAAAATCAGGGAGAGGAGAAGGAAAATTCCTGTCAGCAATCTGCTCTAACCACATGGTTATAAATCCAAGGCTCTGCATGGTATGATTGCTGTAGTGCTGCTAGAGCAGAGGAAGACAAAAACACAGGAAAACGCAGAGAGGAGTGACAGATAGTGGGAAAGAAAAGACCAGTCAAACACAAACAGATGCAGTACTATATTACTGAGCTTTAAAAACAAAAGAAGAGACATTCAGAGACTAACACCTGTCTTATTAATGTCTCCTTAATATTTCTTTCAAAAAACACAACAGGGAGTGATGTAATGAATCCATCTTTCTGTCAGTTGTTAGTATTGCGCATAATGTCAACAACGCAACAGTTTTTACCGAAAGGTGGCAGCTACAGACATGTCCACGAGCACAGAGGTGCTGAGAGTCTGAGTGGAGCCCTGAGGGACAACATCTGGTACTCCTTTGACTGTGAGGTTAGCCATGGGCTGTAGTCTGTCCACTGTCACGTTAAAGTGCTCTGTGAGGCTGCTGACATGGTTCATGGCTGTCACCTGGTAGAACCACAACACATTAGACAATTAAACAGGGCAGTGAAGTGAATTCTGTGTCACATTGTCATTAAATACACAGCCTGTCTAAAAATGTCTTCTGGATTTAAATAAACAAATAGGCATCAGCCTTTCATTGGATAATTGCTGTTGTGATTAATATGTTCCAGTTGCAACAAGTTCATTAAACCTGATACAGTCAGTAGTTTCTCATTCCTTAAACAACACTCAATTTGCTGAGGAGCATTATGCTTGGACAATGCCAGGTTTAATCAGGTTCATCTGATTTGTCAAAGAGTGGTTCAGGGACCATCATTTTCACACTTGGATTGGCCAGACCTGAACCCCTTTGAGGATGTTATGGATGTGATGGATAAGACTTTACACAGTGGCCCAACTCCTCCATCATCAATACAAAATCTGGGCAAGAAATTAACTCAAGTCTGGATGGTAATAAATGTAGTGACATTTATCTAACAGTGCAGGCAGTGTGTCCCATAGTGAGATACCTGACTCACATTTCAGAGAGCTGGAATTAATTTCTTAATTTTAAGTATTCTAGTGCTGCATTTTACCTGTTGTGTTGTGTTAATGTTTTGATGATGTGAACAGTGACTACTCAACATTAACTCAACTTTCATTACAGAACTGTTGCCTCTAAAAACTGGAGGCGTGCAACACCTAATGTTTGTAATGGGAAGCGTGTTGAAAGTCTAACAGCGTAACAACAATCTTATTAATCACATCTGAAAATCAGAACAACTCACTGTGAGTTTGTAAACAGCAGCATGCTGGTAGATCACGTTGAGCACAGTGTTGTAATAGGTGAAGTACGGTTTGTCATCAACTGTCCATTTAAATGTAGGATTGGAGCCTTCATGCACAGATGCAGTGTAGCTCTAGAAAACACATAAAGAAAAAAAAAACATATTAAATGTATTTTTATGTGTGCATAATAAAAGATAAAACTGCCGGTTAAGATCAAAGATTCTCATCAAGACAAGCTGAAAACCTCTAACTGATGGAAACACTGGTTCAGAACACTTCCAGTTCACACAAAGGCAAAAAGACATGACAGAATCATTTCCATAGCAACTACTCTTTTTACTGGCTTTTAATAGGCTAATAATAATAATAATGGACCGGATTTCTATAGCACTTTTCAAGGCACCCAAATCACTAATTAATCCATTATTCTTTCACTCACTGGGGCAGTCTAATGGAAGCATGGCTGCCAATACACACCAAATGGCCCCTCCGAGTGTCTGTGTGTGTGTGTGTGTGTGTGTGTGTGTGTGTGTGTGTGTGTGTGTGTATGTCTGTGTGTGTGTGTGTGTGTGTGTGTGTGTGTGCACATTTCTGAGAAATTGACACATTTTTAACTGGCCAATTTAGTACTTACAGTTGAGTCCCATCTCCACATTAAATATCTCGGCAAGTTAATAGGACCAAAGTAATATACTAAATACAATTACTATTGACAAAATAGTACTATGTCAATATACTACTGGAAAATCTTTATTACGTTTTGTAATTTTCTAATTACATTATTCATAGATGGACAGGAAAGACAGATATTAAGGGTTAGAGCTACTGCTTCTTAAACTTGTCAAGTGGCATAGTGGATTAAGCATATACTTGGCAATTTGGCACCACCGGTTCAACACCAACACCTTATAGATTTTTTATTTGTTTTTAAATGGTGAATCAAACAAATTGATTTGGAATAGATTCATAACAGAAGACCAAACCAAAAGAATCGTGTTAGTAAAAAGAATCAGACTTCCATCACTACCATGACACATGATGGGAAATTAAGTTAAAAACAGGAACGAAACATTTACTAACTTCAGTCCCTAGATATCGGTATTAATATACAATGTACTAGTATACTATATAACTCCACATTCTACAATTAGTCACAGGTGATTTGACAATTACAGGCAATACTCTCAGCCCCTTTGAGTCCTGCTGGCCACTTCATACTGCTGGAACTGCTGCCTGCAACAGCCAATGGACTTGTTTTGTTCCAAATCTTTGGTTTGAATAAGGCTGAATGAACACATACTTACCACGACGGACTCCATCAGTACCCTGTGGGCAGGGTGTGGCTGCACCACAAGCCCACTGAGTGGCTTTTCCAGGTGTACAATCACAGTAAGGCTGGCCTCTGTCACATTATTGTGGGCCTCTAGCTCCACCTGCACTGGCATCTTTTGTTCCTCCATTCCAAGGCCCAAATCCAAAACTGCATACTGACTGGGTTCTGCAGCCTCAGGCCCAGATCCTGAAGTTGGTCCAGGCAAACAGAGTCCAGGGCTTGACAAAAACTCCAGGGGACAGTCAGGCAGGAAGATCACACTGCTATTGCTGCCTCGCTGTGAAACTTTTGTTAAATAGCGTGACTGGATACGGAGTAGCAGCCGCGTGTCATTGGGTTGAAGATAGATGGTGCCATTATGTGGAGCTGGGTGGATGATCGTTAAGCCCAGAGGCGGCACCACCCGTAATGGGCATGTAGCTGAGGCAGGGTAGGACGGCTCAGCTGAAGTCACCTGGGGATGACCAAAACCTTTCTCTTAGTTATAATGGAAGGACAAGAAAATAATAAGAATAAATTATATATATCATATATATTTATATAAATATATATAGCTGTCCTAGTAGGATTAGGAATCCTACTGGATTTCAATCTCTACTGTGATATATATATATATATATATATATATATATATATATATACACACACACACACACACACACACACACACACACACACATACATACATATATACATACATACATACATACATACATACATATATATATATAAGTGCCTTTCAAGACACCCAAGGACACTGTACAACAAGATTGAACAGACAATGCATAAAATACAAAGAAGTCAACAAATAGATAAAAGAATATTTACAGAGAGGGAAAAAACAAAACAAATAAAAATAATTTATATCTGAGAACTCTTTATAGGCGTTTATTGATTAACCTCTGTTTTTGTGGAAAGTGGGGGTTGACCAATCTAATATTCAGCATTTTTAAAACCACTCCTTTTGTAACTTTTAAAAATGCCATTTGCAATAAAATAACCAAATCATGAACACTACTTTGGTTCTAATTGACACTCGCATATCAGTGGCACTAATTTCTTTAAATTACTAGCTATACCATTGTTTTACTCATACATAAGCCTCAAGAAATTTTTGAGTTGGATATTATAAACTTAACAGAAGATTTTCAGTTTTAAAGCAAAAGTATAAGTTCCAAATATGGGTTACTGATCTTCTAGATAATTAATAATCAGTATCAGTCCTTTAAAAAAACATATTACTTGATTTCTAGTTGAAAGAACACAAAAATATTAATAAAGGTAGTTTTTTTGACGTACTTGTTTGCAAAATCTGTCTTATCCAACAGTAAAAAATCCATCTCTTACATATAAAAACATGGAATCAGTCCTACATACATCCTGTATGTTGTGACCTATCAGATGCATGCTGGGATATGCCATACAGCTCTGATGTCTTACCAGCAGGTTGTAGAGGCCAGGCTGACTTAAACCAGCAGACAGCTGTGCTCCCTGTAGTTTGGTCTCACTGCTCCCAACATAGAGGACTCTGACAGGACACATCACCTCCTCCAGCCAGCCTCCCTCTCCATCTGCCACCAGAGCCTCTACGTCCAGCTCTGGGTCAGGGAGGTAGTCATGTTCATCTGTGTGTCTGCTGTTGTTAATCCAGAACCACTCTGATTGGTTGACTGCTAAAACAGGCTGTCTCCAAGGTGAGTGTGGGGATGATTGGCAGTGGAGAAAGGAGGTGGGGCCAGCATCATGCTGCAGAGCAAAGACATCACCAGGGGAAACCAGGAGGTCCTCCAGGTGTTCTTGCACCTGGGAGAGAGAGAGAGATTAGTGTAGTATAATTACATATATCCCAATCTTTCTGCCTCATTGTGTACACTGACTGCAGATGCCTGATATAATAGCTGTAATTCCCTGACTGTTTACCTAGTTTGGCTGCGGACACCTCTAAATTAAAACTCTGCACTAATTTAACTACTGGGGAAACCGCTTGTAGTGTTTACATCTGTCCTGGTCAAATGGATAACTATAACTTTAAATGATTATTATAAGGAACTTTTCATTTGTCACCCACCTGTATGTCTCATTAACTTATACTTGTGAATTATTCTCTTTAACAGGTTGGTAATGGTGGTTTTTGTAGATAATTTGGTATGTGTTATGTGTATGCATGTTGTAAAGTTAAAAATGACCAGAGAATGAGAATTACAAGTGCTCTTCCCATTCAGCTTCTTCTTATCATAGTTCAAACTTTCTGACATAAATGTAGCATTAGCCTGATCGCTTCTTCTACAGCTTCATCATTATGGGGCAAGGCAATACAGCAAAAACCATATTTATCTCAATATGATTTCATACATCTTTTGTCTTTTAGGTTTATTTTATAACACTGACAAAATCTTTTACAAGTTCCACTTTTTGGAAGCATTTTAGTATAGTTGAAAACAACAAATAACAATCTATTTTCTTCATCTTCACTTAAGACCTAAAACTGTGCCCTTTTTGAGCCTTGAAAGAAATGATAATTTAAAATTCATCATGCTCTTCCTCTTTCTCCCTTACAGAGGGTCTGCTCAATGGAACATACGTGAGCGGGCATTGTAAATGAAAAGGGTGGCTACATTCACTTGTTCTTTCCCCATGGGTTCCAGCACTATGTTTCTTATTGTTTGAACAGACTACACCAGGCAGCCTGGGAAACACTAGATTTCGCTGCCACATCTCATTGGCTCATTTTTGGCATATGTGCATAAGCATCAAGGACACTACATTTTCATTGAAATAAATGGATTTCAGTGTTCAAGCATAAGACCAAAAATAAAAAATACAACAGCATAAAGCTAGCACCAAATGTTAACTAACATTTAGAGCAGATTCTGCCCCGGGCATTTTGATCCATATATTGAACTCATCACTGTATTTCTCCAGAGTATTTATGAAATTATAAACACTAAACTATGACAATGTATCTCTTACCAATATGTGTGCACCAGGTCCTGGTGGTAAAGTGATGAGAATCTCATTCTGCAGTGTGTATCGGGGCCTGTATACCCCGGTGGACAGACGGTGAGTTTGGGTGCAGTTCGGACAGGACGATGGTTGACAGGGAGTGGAAAGGCCAAGGCAGTGACGCTGGAAGGGACACCATTGCTCATGTGGAGGGCAAGACGGTGGTTCACTTTTCTTTGTGTTATTAGGAACACAAACAGCTACAGGAGCACATGCCGGACCTCCACAGCCTGTCACAGAAGATATGATTATTATTCAGCTTTAATTACTTTTTAAATTAAAAGACAAGATCCGAAAAAGCATTGACATCACCTATAGTCTTGCTATTCCCCAGAACTAACCTACTTTCCCCTAACATCTTCCTACTTAGTTAGCATCCTAGTTATACCGAGTGCATTTGAATAAGCAGAACCATGAGTGTAGAAAATCTGACCATAGTACATACACATACATGCAAACATATACACTGCTTATATTCATCTGTTTTTCACACAGTGATATTCAACAAGAAAGCCAAAAATCGAATTTGTCACTATGAGTTTGAGTATACTACGACTACTAGGTGCTTATACTCAAGTTCTGTATTTAAGTACAAATGTGTTCTTTTTTACATTTATTTCTATTTACTGTCATTCATACTTCTGCTCTACTACATCTCAGTGGTAAATTGCAGTTTTCTTTCATGACAACTGTTTGACAGTTCTACTTTGACACCAACTGATCAAGTGTAATTTTATGGGTTGATCTTAAAATTATCCTATGTCTTATGCTAAATAAACTTTTTAAAAGCCTCTTGGATTCACTGGAAAATACAACTGAAAGCAATCTTGTTTCTACAAGTTCATCAAAAGTTTGCTTTAAAGATAAATAATATTATCAACTCCTCTTTACAATACTCAGGGCTGATTAAGAGTTAATATAATTTACACTAACAAGAAATTTCTCTTAAAAGGACATAGGAGACAGCAGGACACTCTTGTTGACAGTAGAGAAAAAAGGATTCCATTGTTGATAAAACAAATTAATTTGTCCACGAACAGAAAACTTAATCTTCTTGTTGTTTTTTTTGTTGTTGTGTTTTTTGTTTTTTTTCCCTCTTTTTGTGTTTAATTGGTTTGTTGTGTAATTTGCTTTTTTTGTATTGTGTCTGTGTGATTTCTTTTCTTTCTGTAGATGTTTAGGTAAATGTATAATTTAAAATAATTAGGGAAAAAAAAGAGTTCGCTTTAAAGATAGTGGGGGTTCTCAAAAAACAGCCACAAAATGAAAACTCCACAAACCAATCTGCTCTCATGTATTTTACCAGCTGCTGTCCTCTCTTTCTCACATCTTTCTAGTGCTTCCAGTCTCTGCTTGTATATCATTGCAGCTCTGTCTCAGGGGAGATGCTCAAAAACAATAGACAGTCTTTTCATCTTTTGTGCCTTGTGTCACAGTTACTTTTTCTGTGATCTCAGACAAAGACAGGAAACAGGGACATTCAGGACAGAAATAACCTTGACTGATCTGGCCTTGTTTTTCACATCTCTTATTTTGACCTAGTTTCTGTCTCATTCAGCTTCTTCTTATGATTAGACACCTTAACAGCTTCAGACAAGGTTGGTGAGATTAAATGATTGTGTGTACATTTTCATCTGTGGAAGCAGGTGGTCTAAACATTTTATAACACCTGCTGGTGCTTGATAGAAATGTGTGAATGGTTTTCAGGTGTTAAGTGTGACTCACTGGGGAGCAGCAGGTGAAGGCCACGATGATGACAGTGGGGTCTGTACGTCTGGAATAGGATGTGGACATGTGACTTCAGCCTCTGCGTGATGAACTCTAAAGAAGACAGTCGACCTGCCTGGACAAAGCTCAGCGCTGGGAATAGCAACACCTGAGGGAAAATTGGAGTAAAATAGTGAAAATAACAACAAGATGAAGAATAACAATAAGTTTAAACAATCCAGCTGTATTTTCTCACTTCTATGCTGCTGATGGGTGGTGGTGGTGCAGTGAGAGGAGCAGATGGGGCTGAATGCAGAGGATTATGAGTGGGAAAGACAGCAAGGCCAACCATGTAGACCCCTGCATCTGGAACACGTACTGTAGTACAAGAAACAGAGACAAAAGAGAAAAGCGCAAAACTTACATTTCATAAAAATCACACTTGCATGAGTCCATGTGCGACAAATGGTTCACAAAATAATTTTAATTTTTCATTAACTTTTATCCCATTATTGTGTTTTAAATTTCACTTTATTGTGAGTCTGTTTTTCAAGTGGGTTTGCTAGTTTAGTTTATTTTATATGTTTTGAAATGCTAAATTTAACTTCACTTTTCAATAGCTTCAGTGTCTTTTATCATCATATGGGCAATGGCAAGATTCAACAACGTCACAAAACATATTGTCTTTATATTGTATAAATTCAAAAAAAGAAAATTTCACCTAGGACAGAATAACCATTCATAAAAGACAACTATTAAAGATGTGTGTTAGTTGCTGTGTTTGTGTCATTTACCAAATATATGGGAAGATAGATTTCATATTCAGCCAAAATAATAGGCTTATGTCTGCAACCAATCGAAAAAGGCAAAAAACTACAGATGTTTCCCTATAATCTTTCTTGTGTAAAGACACAGTATTACTTTTGTGAATGATGGTAACCTTGGACCAGACACAGCACCAGAATTAGTTTTACTAGAGCAACGTATATGAACTTATACAATCACACAAGAGAATAAAAAACAGACTGAACCAAAGACACAAGTATGGCATCAGAGATTATGGGGGGAAAAAACTTTCCCTTAGACTCACTTGACAGTGTATGACAAACTTAAGTCTGAAAGCTTGGCTTTAAAAACTCAACTAAAGTGTTTTTAAGCCAAGGTTTTAGACTAAGTCTGTCTATCATAATTGTGTGCCCTTCTACATTTTTTTTTGGAGCTCAGCCTCATTAAAAACGTTTCTGTGAAGAAAAGACACACAGTAGATCCTCTTAACTTCTGGCTTCAGATGGGTCTGAATTATGTATAGGACTAGATGATCTGTTGGACTTCTCTGTGTGTATCTAGTGTCACCCTTGTACTAAAAGGAGAGGCTTTATATTCACTGACTTTCAATGAAAAAGTTTCACCTCCACTGAATTTAAGCCTATTCTTCATATTTGGTCTTACATTTTTAATTCAGTAATATCCCCCTACTGTGGGTATCAGGTACCTGCTGCATAGGCAAAAGGAGAACCTGAAACAAACCTGTAATTCAATTCAATTCAATTCAATTCAATTCAGTTTTATTTGCTGAGCCCTATCTCACAACAAGGTTGCCTCACAGGGCTTTACAGAATTATTTGGATATGAAAACAAACAACAGTCAAACAAACCAGTAATAATAATAATTCAGCCTTGAATAGATACAACTGTTTTATTCCTAAAGATGCACATTATGATAAATGGGAATATTTACAATTATGTTCAAGACCTTTGACTGATAAAACATTGCATTCATCATTGCTGTCTTTGTCTCAGTCCACTTTTTCAGAAAACATGACCTTATTCCTACAAAAAAAAAACAAATCCACAATGCACTAAATTATTAAAATACACATACAGTTTGCTGCAAGGATCCTCTATAACTGCAATACTGAAAATGTCTGAGGACAGTTGGAGATTGCCTCTTATCCAATTATAAATGGTGCTTAAGGGAACCAGTCTTGTGCTTTTGATTAGTTATGTAGGAGGCTGTTTACTTTTCCTCTACGCTTGTTTTTACCACAGTGTGATTTGCATAAAATTGACAGTGAAAAGGTTGAAATTTAGAGGGATTTATGTTAATTATGTCTTCAGTGGATTTATAAGTTACTTCACATTTTCTTCTTCTGATTGATGATGTTTGAGCTGAACCCTACTTTTCTGGGAGTCTGTGTGTAGCTTACCTTGGGGACTGTACTGGCAAACGTAAGCCCGTTTGGCGTTACATGGGTGTGAACTGATCTGCCCACGCTGATCGAGTGATACACACATGTTTCCACGGGAGATTTGAGTCCGACGCTGCAGACCCTCCTCTCCATCCTCTGCCTCTGAGGTGTTCACCCAACGCAGCTTTCCAGGAGTGTCAACATCACTCAAGCCCAGCCACACGCCTCGCTCCCTGGGACAGTGACAGACAGGTGACATGATTAACACACAACCTTCCTGACAGATAACTATGTGGCCGTTGAGCTTGTCATTTGGTTCCAACCAGTTGGAAAGTATAGATACTCAAAGGCACAAACAACAATACAAACTAGAACTGGATAGAAAGTCTTGCTGCCATTCTAAATTCTAAGTTAGCCTGGAGGTCTCCAATATTAAAGAAAGTGAAAAGCAATTCCAGCTTTCCGCCCATGTGAGGAATCTGCTTCAGAGTTTCAGGGCTTTGTCCTTGGCTAATGACCTACCCTTCTTTTCATTCATTCATTTTCTGAACCCACTTTCTCCTCACTAGGGTCCTGGGGGTCACTGCAGCCTATCCAAGTTCTTATGGGTGAAGGCAGGGTACGCCCTGGATATGTCGCCAGTTCATTGTAGGGCTGACATATAGAGACAAACAACCACATTCACACCTATGGGCAATTTACATTAACTGACTAACCTATCAGTGCATGTCTTTGGATGGTGGGAGGAAGCTGGAGTACCCAGAGAGAACCGATGCAGACATGGGGAGAACATGGAAAATCCACACAGAAAGGTCCCACCCCCATTGACTGGTGTTGGAATCGACCCCAGGACCTTCTTGCTATGCTATTCACTGCACCACCATGTAACTTTCCTACTCTTTCCAATAAGTTTAATGAACATTTGTGCTGTAGTTTTTGTGTAATCCTGCAAAATCAAGTAATTCTACAGTCACTTTGGTCTACAACAAATTTCACTCAAATTGAGATGATCAAATAAGGGTCAATAATATACTGTATAATTAGTGTAAAGGGTAGTTATGCAGAGACTGAACAAATATGTGATTGTTAAAGTATTGGCCATTAACTCACAAAACCAGAAAAAAGACCTCTAAGCTTGAATCAAAGTCACATTTATTTCAAGTGATGATGGGCTACTATAGCCGAACTCCAGCAATCAATGACTGCAGGACACAGGGTACAGAAAAAGGGGCCTTGATTGGAACTTAGTGTTGTGTAACAGCAGGTTTGTCAGGTATTAAGTACACCCCTGTGATTACAACAAACTTTGCAGTTTTACTTGATTGAAAACACTATGAGGTGCTTTAACTACAGGAAAGTGTAGAGTAAACCGCTGTGATTGTAACAGGTACAATGGATTTACCCTTTGGATTCCTGTTTCTCTTCCTGCTGTACAATGTTGAGTAACATAACATGCCTGCATTTGAAAACCCTCGGCCTTTAGTCCACACCAAAGTTTTTGCACATACAGATGGATAGATGGATGGACAGATGACGAACTGATGACAATACCCTGCAGCGATGACCGAGGGTAAAAACTGAGAACTTCCTTCAAAAGAGGGTCCATAATAATCGATTTATGAGGATGGCAAATAGAAACAAACAAACTTATTGAGTTTTTACTTTGATGCTAGCCAGTCTCTTAGATGTGCTTCCTCTTTTGTTCTCTTTACTGCTTTATAAAACAGTGGAAGGGAGTAAAAATATCAAGCAGAGAGGGTACATAAAAAGGGAGAAGAAAACAAGGACAGACAAAAATGGGGCTCCTTATATAATTGTGGGGGTGGAGAAACCCATGAGTGGAGGAGGAGAGTGGGGATAAGCTCCATCTGTGGCAGGTTTTTTCCTTCTCCAGTCGGTGTGTGAGAGCAGGGCCTCTACCCTCACACATACACATGTGGACCCCTCCTCCCAGGGTGTTAAAGTCACAGTGCAGCTGTGCTTTTACAGATGTGTATTTTGCAACCTTCTCTGACCTAAACAGCAAACACTGGAGCCCTTCAAACTGCAGTATAAGACCCAAAACATGTTATATCTGCAAAACCACATCTTTACAATTCATACATTTAAAATATTATTAACATGTATTCATGGAAATGTGTTGTTAATGAAGACAAGTCTGACATTGTGCTCCTTTTTGACATGCTGTAATTTCTATATTTGTACATAGTCTGGGAAAAATATTAAAAAGATACAACAGAGGGGGGTCGATGACAAAAACATAGAAGAAGCAAAGGTGAGGAACAAATCCATTGGGTGTGCTTGAAGTCATCAATAGAAAATAATAATTTACAAATTTGCAGGCCTAAAAGTTACATGCACTGACCCAAACACAAAAAGTCTCACTTTCTATTATGAGACTGTCATGCAGAAGGGTGGAAAGAGGAGGTACGTTTGTCCAAAACTAATCAAAACTGTATATGTAAAAGTGTAAAAACAAGTTTCTACATTTTCATTTTATCAAACTGAAGGGTGAGAGGATTTGTGTTGAAAAGCCATCTGTACTGTCTGCATATTGTATCCGTTTTATTACAATACTTTGATATTATTGATATTGACAACATGATCACTAATAGAATTTACAGCATGCAACGAGAATAAACAATAAAAAATGCTTTAAGAAATTCTCTAACTCGTACAAACTTGTGTCTCTGTTAACAAAATACATAGCACATAGTATTGCAAAACCTCACCAACAGAAACACTGAGGCCCCATTTCTGAACCCCAAACAGACAGAAACACTCACTGTGTGACTTTATGTGCCAGCAGGTTACGCAGCGTGTCAGGTCGAACTATTGCCAGATCCCCACCGCGGTCTGAACACTGCTTTCGAGCATCTGTCCAGCTCAACTCCCCTGGAACAATCTGGAAACAGTGTGAGGACTCGCTGTGGAATACCCCATCCCTTGGACAATGAGGAGAGGCTGGCAGAGGAGAGAAACATCCACGATTTCATAGATCATTTAAAGTTATAATTGTATCATCATGGAAATGCAAATTATTACTTCACTGTTTGGAAGATTAGCTTTTAAAGTTTGTTTTTCAAGATATAAAATTAAATATTGTGTGTTTCCAAACATAGAATTAATCTGACATTACAAAAACTTTTCATTTAATTTAAAAAATATACTATTACAGACAACATTTGATCAAATATCAGTTTGTTGATAAAGCTAGTATATTTAAACAGACATACAGTTGCATAAGTCTTTCAGAGGAAAATAAAAACCAAATACAGAGACAATATTAGATATTTGTGGCTGCTACGAATAAACAATACTGTTGTATTTGGTTTTTGAAAGAGAGAAAAAGACAAACAAGGCAATAGATGTTGAATGTTAAATAGTTAAGAAAAAGACCAAAAAAACCACAAACAGTCATATTTGCATATACCAGAGCTGTACAAACCTACATACAATAAATCACACAGCGAGAACCATCACTTGTCATATTTCTTGTCTTCTGTGTTCATATTTTGCCCTCCAGTAAAAAGCATTAATTCCACAAAGTTTAACATAAAAGGCTCACAATAATCTCAAAGAACCAGTTGGGTACACAGATCAAATAACACCAAAAGATTAAATCGTACAAATCAGCTGTTGGCAGAAATCCATGAAGATTACCAAAGCTGTCTAGGGACAGGAGATACACTGTTTGATTGTGTGTGTCTCATAATCTTAACATAACATGCATTTGAAATGTGCACAGGTTAGTGTTTTCTACAGAAATCTGTTCAAAAACATTTCTCGTCCACAGATAAAGGCCTTTTATCCCCACAGCACTGAGTGAATACACAGAGTCTGTGAACTGATACAGGCCTACATCTTGATAAATTGCTTTTAATAAAAAAGTAAAATATTACTGTATTATACTTTTGCATAAATACAATTAATGTGATAACCTGTTAAATGCATTTACATTTGTTTCATTTGATGTTTCAACCACATGTGCAAAGAAATAGGACCAATGGCCCTGTAGCTTACTGGCCAAATTAAAAGCTTCGGGAAATGTACCCAGATGCCATTTACTATCACCCAGTTATGTGTATTTATTATATTCCAGAAATGGCCCATGTTTTGGTCATATTCCAATCAGATCTGTAAAAAAATCAAATTCCAACTTGATATCATTGATACTTACTGATTTATTGTATCAATGCACTTCCTATCTCTTATAATGGGAAAATTTTTTAAAGTCGCACCAAATCCAGAATCAGATCTGGATTGAAATAATTTCAATACATTGTGTTGACGTCATCATAAAGAAGCTGTATACCAAATTTGAAGTCAATCGGAATTGTAGTTTCGGAGAAGAAGACGATTGAAATTTTTGTAACAGACGACGACAACAACGACAGACGACAACGACGACGGATGCCGCATGACGACAATAGCTTATGGCCTGTCGGCCAGTAAGGTGATAAAAACAAAGTTGTGTTAACTCAAACATACATTTCTTCAAAAATAACTGGTTACCTATTGTAATTAATATCATAAGTTGATATGTGAAAAGTGTGAAAATGAGTGAAAATTTGCTCTTCTCATGATTCACAGCTTGTTGTGATAGTCTGATCTTAAGATTTTGCCATTTTTACAAAGTATGTCCCTGCAAAGGAATTTTGCGTTTAAATCAACTCCCCTGATGGATGTGATTCCTGAGCATTTACTTTAGATATTTGTTGCATTCAACCTGTCAGCTTCTTATACAAACCTCAAACACAGAATTAGAGCTGCACTTCAGCAGGGATCCACCTGATGGTTGATTACTGAGAGGATTGGAGTCAAGGTCTATCTCAGAGGTGATAAGGTTATTGATTGAGGTTCATCTTCTGCTCATAGCTGCTGTGTGAGTAAAACCTACCTTTAGCAACCTGGATGCCGTCCTTTGTAATTTTCCAGTCTATATCCAAGCTGATGGAACCCCAGCTGATGAGTGTGAGCTCTAAACTTTTATTGGCCACAACTAGAGAAGGACAAAGCAGTTCTAGTTTGGGAGGAAGCGCCACTGTCACCTCTCCCCGTGCAGAGACCTGCCATATAAAAATATACAATAAAAAACAGATAAATCATACAATTAAAGTTCAGTCAACAAAATACTGGGCAGTTACAGGTTAAGGTATGGAAATGAGGGCACTGTAAACTAAATGATGAGGTCAGTGAATATTCACACCTTGACTGGTAATGCATGAGGAGTCACGCTTTGTTGTTTGCCGGAAGGTCAGTTCATATGTCTGTCTGTCTGTTTGTCAGCTGAGATATAGGCCAAAGTTCAAAAATGGACATTTTGCCATAACTTCTGTCAAAATCATCGTATCAACTTTAAACCAAAGCCAAATTGTGCATTTTTCTATTCTGCATCCGATGGTACGCATCATGATGTCATAAGGGTCACACCCTCGTCAGTGCCCCTGGGTAAATATCAGGGGGGTCAGTAAACTCAGTTTTCTGACATTTCAAATGGCTGTAATATCGCCTATATTCATCCGATAATACCAAAATTTAACATACAGCATCTCTGTGCAAGTCTCTTCTCATATGCCAAATTTTGCAAGGTTTTGTGACTTCTGGATGCTATGGTAAGGTATGTACAATCTGTTTATCGATAATAACTTCTATTCTGTTCTGTAACAATTTCAAACTAAGGCCAAATTATTGGAAATTCAGTTCTCTATCCATTACCTACCTCATTTGTCACGTGTATATACAGATTTTGAGTTATTGGCATCTAAAGTAACGAGGGCACAAGCACCTAATTTGCATATGCACAAAACACCCTCTATCTTGAAAACTAAGATGGACATCGACTAACTTTGTACTATTGGCTTATAGGAAGTTAGATATGGTCTTTCATTTGGTACCAATTTTGTTGAACTTGGATGACCCTAAAAGGTCAAACTCAAGGTCATGATTTTCAAAATACCCAATTTTTGACTGTAACTCCCTCAATTTTGCAGTTAGAGAAAAATGACTAGTATCAGATTAGAAAATATAGACCAAAGTTCTCTTTCAACGGCCACCGGCAACCACGCTGCCTGTGGCAGTTTCATTTACTGAGCTGATACTTGTATTGAAAAGATGTGACTGCTCATATGATATAAAATTTTCTATTACATTCCAAGTAATTTTGGCAACAACAAAGAGAAGTGAATGTATAGCTAATATGGAAAGCATGAAAACTAAAAATTAAAATGACTTATCACAGATCTAATGGTTGTAGTTGATCCACAGTTATTACCCACAGATAAGGTAATAAAAATAGTCAGATTAAATAGAGAATTGATTTTCCTCAATAAAAAAGACTTAAGACTGATTAAACAGCTTGTATGAAAAAGGAGCCATGTGTCGTATAAAGATGCAATACATGAAAACCACCCACAGTCAGTGATAGGGGAATCATAATCAAATCAAATTGTGAATCTAGTCAAGATTCATGCCTCTACTCAGAGTGCAGCAGTCAAAATAGTCCGTTCTTTTCTCTCACCTCCTTGTGTCCCGCCCATGCCATCAAACTGACTACATAGTGTCCTGGAAGTCCATATTTGTGTGAGACACCAGTGACTTCTGTTTCGGAAGTGTTAACCCGTGATGAATGGTCGCCAAAGTCCCAGGAGAGAGTTACAGGAGTGACGGAGGAAGTGGCAGAGAAACTGATTTGGTCGTGAACACTTTGGAGCGGAACAGGCTTCACAGAGACGGAGAAGTCCACCGCAAACACATCCTCGGCCAGAGTCCACCCACAGTCCTATGCATAGAGGAAACCATGTGAGGAAGAGGAGGTTTTTCTGACAATACATGCAAGAATTTTAATGTAAAATAAAACCCTTTACTGTTAATTGCAAAGATGTTTGTGGTTTCACTATTACTTTTATGGTTTTAAATAAAAACATGGTTTTAATAAAACATATGAACTCCACTGATTTAAAATAAATAAACCCAGATTTCAACATAATTGGAGTTTTGGATAACACCTCTTGAGTGTCTCTGTGCAACAGTCATGCGAGAAACTGACAAAGGGAAGTTATTCAAGCCACAGAAGGAAGTTGTTGCTAGGTTATAGGAAGGTTTAGAGGAAATCCTGAATATTATGTTTACAAAAGAAGAAACAAAACACTAGAAGGAAGCCACACTACAAGAGGCCTTCACTGATACAAGCTGCAGTTTGAACATTTGACTACAGGAGATGGATGAATTGAAAGTAGGTTATCTGCACATTTTCTTAATAAAAGACAGTTTTAACAGATCTAAAAAGAAAAAAAAAATACAACAATTGACAACATAGACAACAGGATACATTTACTAAAGACACAATACCTACACACCATTCACAACTGAAATTTCCGACCACATTTGACATTTGTGTATGAATACCTAGATGTATATTGTGTATGTATAAGTGATTTCCTCTTCATGCAGAGTTTCAGCTTTTCCCATCTAAGAGAAGGTATACTTTCCCCTGCAGAGCCAAATCAAACCCATATCTCAACTCATTCGTCCCAAGTTGGTAAACAGCCTGTAGACGAGCTTGCTTGCTTATTTATTTATTTATTTATTTATTTATTTATTTATTGACTGACTGACTGACTGACTGTATTTATTAGATTAATTGTACTACGTGAGATTGATTGTTTTGGTGATATGTGAGATATGTACACTTCTGTTGCAAATCAAATTGCCCTTCAGGGAGATTAAGGATTTTTCATTTCAGTTCAATTCAGACTTTAACACTTAACCCTTAGGGGTCTGAGCCTTTTTTGAATACTTTTGATTTTTCCTTTATATACTATTTAAAGAAATGTTTACTATACCCATGTTTGGTATCTCTTTTTTTCAGCACAACTTCATCTATATCATCTGCCTATTATTTTTTCACTTTGACTTATTATATCAACATAAAAGGCCAAAAAACACACAAAAAATATAAAATCCAATTTGAAAAATGTATATAATTTATTGCATAAATACCACAAAGACGCTTAACAAATCTTTTCAAATACTTTAAAAGTGAATATTGGTTCCAAATATTAGGTATATAAAATCAAAATTGTAATAAATTAAAACTATACTGAAATATTTGACATAAAAGCATGTCTTTACATAGGCATTTTCTCCAGTTTTCTCAACCCCACCCCTGGTTCTCCCTGTTTCAGCATGCGGTTCAGGTGGGGATCATTCTCACCCTTACCTTTAATGCTAATGCAATCTGTGGATTCGAATCAGCAGATTCAGCCATTTTTTTTCCGTTTTGAAAAGGACAAAAAATGACGAAGATATGGTCGGAAATATAACGCTTGCTTTATATCGCTATAATAATGCTATATTACTTGTTTGCTCCGGGTTTAAAACATCATATCTCCGGTTGTATTTGCTCTATCAACATCAAATAAAAAGTGGGAGAGTGTTTCATGTCCGCACTTTCGAATGGCTTTGTCCCCAGTGGTCTACATGACTGACTTCCAATGCTACGATGTGTTGAAAATATCATGTGATTCAGTCACAGGGCCGTGACCGTGGACCCCTAAGGGTTAAAAAAAAAAAGTGCAATGCATAACCAAGCAGCATATTTCACACTATAATTACTTCAGTCTGATGATCCTGCATTGCTATAATAATTATCTGAGGAAGCACTGTGTGTGGCATACCTTCATAACATCTGGGTTGGTGCAGGCAGCAGAACACTGAGACTCGCTGATGAAGTTGGGCTCAGAATTTGTGCTGCAGAGACATTCATGCCTTGCTCCCAAACCCCCGTAGCGGTGTGACATCAGGAAACACACACTGTTACACTGCTCACGTGTAAAATTTCCCGGTGTGGAGGAAGAGAAGATAACAAGCTCGTTACGTCCGCCTCCTCCGCTGCTGCTGTCTTCAAGACAAGCTGCATAATTCAGACCTGAAGGAGAGGAAGACGATTCAAAGATGACTCAGTGTTAAGCAGATGATCTTCCATTATTACGACTCATTCTATAACTGACTTTAGTTTTTTTTTAATCTAATTTGATTGTTCTGTGAAGTATGTGCAGTGTGTGTTTTGTACCACAGGTGAGCAGGCTAACGTTGAGCAGCGGTTGGTGGTGGAGCTCAGGGGGATGGTTGCAGAGCATGGCATCTGGGCGTCGAACTCGAACCCCTTTCTCCTGTAGCCAGCTGACCAACCTGAAGAGTTTACAGTCGCACTCGAAAGGGTTGTTGCTCAGATCACTGGAGGACAAGAGAAAAAAGCAGGAGGACATGACTGGCTTAGTCAAAATATGCTCCATAACTTAATTTGCTCTTCAAGTTACAAGAAAAATGTTATGAAATATCAGAAATATTTTTAGAATTAGAGTCATTCTCTACAGAAATGTGGAAACCATTATTCAAGCCTCATAATTAATTATTTAAACTTCTGTCATTCTTTACACCTTGATATTGGTTAAAAAAAATCCCTCTCTCACCTCCAGATCATCCAGAACTGCCTTAATTTTGACCTGGGCTCAGAAACACAACCACATCACCAAACCTGGCCTGTTTACACTAACTACCTGCTCCTTTTAGAATCGAGTTGAACTTATTTAACAGATCTGTATTTGTCCTACTTCCCTTTCTTCTCTATTCTCAGATGTATCATCCCTCATAATCCTGCCTGACTCACAATATGATCAAACCTTTGCACACATTGCAGAATGAGTCTTTTCTTTGCGTCCTATAATGTAGTAAGTTTTAATGAGTTATTTTATTCTTGGAAGGTTAAAAAATAACAATCGTAAGAATTTTTTTCATTTTATTAATGCAGAGTTTTTCAACCTCTGGGTCGGGACCCCATGTGGGGTTGCCGGGAATTCAAATGGGGTCACCTGAAATTTCTAGTAATTGATAAAAATTAAAAAAAACAACAACTTACTAATAAAAAATATATGGTGAGTTGACAGAGACAATCACCATCCATAAAAGACATGACAAACTCTGAAGCTGAAACTGAAGCACTGTGGTACTCTTTATCTTTCAAATGTTCATTGTGGTCGGTTTCAGATGCTGCAGCTCTTTCATAATTCATAGTTTGAGTTATTGTTTGTTCAGTATTAATTGTCAGCCTTGTAAATACAAGCTGGACTGACTGTTCAGATCCTGACCAAGGAAAATAAAATTCTCACTTTGTGCAGTAATCTACACCTGGCTTTTCTGCCTCCGTCCATAATAATATACATTATATAGACTAAATGTTGTCCAAAATTAACGTTTATCTACAACAGAGAATAGCAAACTATTACATGATCAAAAACAAAATAATTTTAGAAAAAAATGTCTTCGTTTTGAATCTGGGGTCACCTGAAATTTGTGATGTTTAAATGGAGTCAGCAGCTAAAAAAGGTTGGGAACCAGTGTACTAATGTAATGCCATTCAAATGTTAGTTACAGACTATTCTGTTCTTATTTATTTATGTACCTCGCCCCCCAAAGGGGAGGCAAGGGGTATTGTTTTTGGTTCGGTTTACTTGTTTCTTAACAATCTAGCAGCAAAACAATCAGTTGAATTCATACCAAATTGGGTTTATAGATTGCCAGTGACCCAGAATAGATATGATTACATTTTACGAAAAGTAGGTCAAAACAAATTTTTTTTTTTACAAATTTCTAAAATCTTTTTTCCCCCATTTACTTATAATGGGTGAAATTTGTCTATGCAGACATCAGCACATGCATAGACATGATGACTTCAGCTGCCAGGAAAACATTAATACTATTCATCATACCTGTGTCTATTATATCAACAGGACTACCTAGATAACATGTAGATCCAGTAAAGGAGAGTAAAAGATCAGAACTTGAGTGACAATTACAAGAAGCAGAAAAGAGTAACAGGAAAGCAGAACTCAACGAAATATAATAGCATTATTATTACATGTAGAATTTGCATGTTGAGTGCTCCATTTTTTTCACTCTGTCACATAATTTAGCTCATAACTCACATGAATTAAAAAAGACATGGAGAGGCATTAGTTTAACTGAAGAGGTTTGCAGTGTCCTAAAAATACACAATCAATGCACAAACTTTACACAAGTAACATTTTATCTTCATACATGTGCTGCAGAATCATTACCACTCATTAACTCCCACTGAAGGCTCAAATACACATTCATTGACTGTGTGTGTAGGTGAATTGGGCACACACATCTAATTTAAGCTTCCTTGATTTGACATATGTGTAGATGCTCTTAAAAGTGTAGGCAAGGAGTTTGTGAATAACATGTTTTATGCTTGTCAGGAGAAAGAAGTGAGCAAGATGTGTGGCTGTGAAGAGCCAAGTAAATACTTACATTTGTGTTAAATTGCACAGGTTGTCACATATTCTTTCTTTTATGGTTGTGATTTGGTTGTTGCTCAAATCGCTGGTGGAAACAAAGACACACATACAAAAAAACATTTCAGAGGAGACATCAATATCCATTAATACATTCATAACATGTGTGTCCTACACTTTTTTGCAATGCTAATTTTGACAAGACTCATCTGGTTTGGGTTTGTCATTGGCTTCAACACTGGAGGGCCGGGCAATTGTTTTCAGTGTTGTGGATGATTCACGATTCCAAATGATTTTATTGTTTGTGCTGTTGACATGAACTCATGATGCGAAAGAAGTTTTCCATCTATATACAGAAGGCTCTATGTGCTATATCAACAAGACAAGACTACAGTTGTGACCAGAGTAATGTAGAGTATTTGTTACAAACATAAGGAGCATTAAGCGTTAAGTTAAAAACACTCAAGAACTGAATGACATGTTCTGCATTTCTGCATCCTTCTCTATTTGTACCCACCCTCTTTGCTTTATTTCCACACTCATTTATTTTCTTTCTTTCTTCTTTGCCTGTCTCTAATTTTTCTCCCTTTTCCCTCCTCCACTCATGATTTGCTTCTCCCTCCCTCCTCCATCCAGTAGGATACATAATGGGGCCGTTGTGTGGTGGTTTTGGAAGGAACTGATGGAAACCACCAGAGTCCTCTCTCATCACACACACATATACACACAAACATGTGCTTAAACGCCCATTCAATGGGTGGAAGAAATAAGGTAATGGATGGAGGAAGGGAGCGTTTTTTTTTGTGAATGCTCTCTGGTCCAGTTTACTTACTCCTGGGATTTCTGCCTACTTAAAGCCAGACTAAACCAAACCTTTCTCTCCTCTCGATCAGGGCCCTATATCATGAAGTTCAACATATCTTTCAGTGGCCTGGCTTAACAAAGTCAGACAATCACAAACATGCAAGGTTGCACCACAATAATGGTTATGACCTTTTTTTTTTTTTTTTTTTTTTTAACAATATTGATAATAAATGAGTTCGCATATGGTGTTGGAACAAAATGACCAATCACAACTTCAATAATAAATGTGAGAAATTAAAAAAAATAAATAAACGTTAGGACACAAACTAAAAGCAACACTGGAGCCAAAGAAGGAAATTGGCAATAAACTGTCCACTGTATGAATCATTGAAGCATTAAAGACTAGACTCAAGTTACAAGTGTTTGTTCTGCTTATGGCATGTAGGACAAATTGAGACTTTTCACTTCAACCTTGGCAGTGATAAAAAGTCTGAAAGCAAGTAAACAGCAAATGCAAAAACAGCATTTGAGCTAAAAAATTAGGCTAGATAATCTCCACACTAATATTTTTTGTTTAAAAATGTCATTTTTTAAATGAAAGTGATATCTGTCCACATATGTGCTTTTATAACAGTTCAGGAATAATGTCTTTCCTTCTGGGGAACAAACTCATGTTCACACCAGTTTAAGTGGAACCAAAATTGGAGGATGTAACTCTACCTTCAGGTGAATCCAATCTTTGCCATCTCTCCTGCAACTTCTTCATATCATTTGCTTTTTCTGGTACAACTCTCCAGCTTCACCTGTAATTCTGTCGATGTCCAGATCACCACCAATCATTGTGCCTCCTCAGCAGACCACTGACCTTCTCTATTTTCCTCTACTTCCTGCTTGTCTTCACAACTTAAAATATGACACGCCCACTGATGATATCATGGTTCGTGAGAAGAAACCACTTTTTTTGGTTCCATCTGAGAACTAACTTTTCAAGTTCCAAACTAATTTGTTTTTAGCGTGAATGCACCAGCCACTTCAAAATTAGGTTAAGGAACCAGAAGCAGCACTAATCCCTGCCAGTGTGAAAGCCCTACATATAAGAAATGGAGCTTCTTAAAATAACTGCTGAAGTCATTTTTTGACAAAAATGCCTTTTTGCCTAAATCATCAAATGCAAAATATCTGGATAAGTTCTATTTTGTTTCCTGAAAAATCTGAAAAAATGACTTGGGCAATTATTTTAAGAAGGTGACAATATGCAATGTAGTTCTATGATCACGAAGATGATAAACTTAATTTTGAATGTAAGTAAGAATAAAATATAAAGGTGAACAAAGAACAAAGAGAAATTACAAATTTAAACAGACACTCCAGAATACTGAAAGCAATAAGTTAACCAAAAAAAGAAAAAAAAAAAAGTCACAAAGTGTACAACTATTTCGTTGTGGCTCTTTAAGAATACTTTTTGCCCAAAATGAAGTAGGAGGAAGCCAAGCTTCTATTGTCCTACCTCAATTTTATCATCATAAAAGCAAAATTAAACTGCACAAAAGCTTCCAGAGCAAAACTGCCTGTAACTTGGTTGAATTAAAAACTTGTAGTCAAGGACAATATCTTCCTTTTCTAAAATAAAGATCATGTGACAAGACTGCGACAAATAGTTACTAATAAGACCCATTCAAGCAGCTGTGTCATTGTTTCCAAAGCTTTCATTTTTTTCCATCCATGTTACAATGCAACCCAAAAGTTTCCAATCTAGAGCTGGGTCATTAGCAATTTCAAAGTGTCCATTTTAGGGATCCTAAAATGCTGGAGTGGCCTGGATGATAGGTATAATCACAAAAAACTGTAAAAAATGTTTTAAAAAGTATTACTGTAGACAAAGTCTTACTGTAAAACCATATAAGGTACACAACAAGGCTTTAGTGGTTTAATATCAGTTATATATTATATCATTATGGACAGGGAATAGGTCCATGGGATTTTCTGAGTGAAATGATGGGTGCAGAGCTTTAATGGGTTTTCCACCGTCTCGAAAATGACCTGCTCCTGAGCAGGTGTGCAACATAAATTACCATGACAATTTATATCAGTAACAAATAGACCATTTTTATGATACCGCTTTGTGCTGAAGGCCTGTGGTGTTTGTAAGATTCACAGGATTGTACTCACAGGATTGACAATGGCCCACAGCAGAACACCCCCCTGGGGAGAACATTGATCCTGTTCCCCTGTAGATACCTGACAGAACACAGATGCAAAAATCAATACACAGCCATTTAGGCTATGTTCAGACTCCAGGCAAATGTGGCCCAAATCCGATTTTTTTGCCCATATGTGACCTGTATCCGATATGTTAAAGACAGTTTGAACAGCAAAAATCCAATTTTGTCCAATCTGACCCAGGCCACTTTCATATGTGGTCCTGAATCTGATACGTTTCTGATATTTTGTACTTCAGTCTGAATGGCCAGGACGCATTTATCCAACCTTTACGTCACAGTGACAAATGTCATAATTCTGTACCGAGGTAAGATGCCTCCATATTTACTTCCGTAAACACAGTGCGTGCCTGCTTGGTCAGGACCTCTTTTGCGCATGTGGGTCACTTCAGGGTTGCATTCAGTTCATACTCAAAACTGATAGAAATCATATTTAATTTGAAATATGAATGAGCACATAAAAAAATCGGATTTCACCATAAAAAACAATTGTGCATTAAGACCTGCTGTTTGAACATGGTGTTAAATACATTAGATCAGGTCTAAATCACCTAAGCACACACAGACTTATTCTTATGTAAATGTATACTCACAGTTCTCGAAGGCCAGTGAGCCGATCTAGCAGGCTGGTGTCAAGAGAAGAGATGTGGTTTTTGGACAGATCTCTGTGGAGCAAACAGACATATGCATATTTAAAAAGCATGTAATGACACGATCATGCAACATGCAAATACATGTAACCTATTTCCTGTTCACAGACAGCATGGGTAATCTTCAAATATTCCTCTTGTGTGCCTATTTTTTATGCTTGAATGTTTAGTGTTAGATGAGTATGGCGGATGGGTTCTTTGAGGTGTTGTGAAAGTGACAGAGGAAGCTGGATTGATACAATTCAAATGTTGAACGATGCCACTAATTGTCAGATTTCAATAGAAAAAATGCGCGTGCACACACACACACACACACTACATGACATAAATGCATCAGCTTTAGCCTTACAGGGTCTGATCAAGCAGCAACATGTGGACACATTTCAACAGATCAACAGTCAAGAGTAACTTATATGCATGTATTATACATATTTGAGTAGGTATTTATAAGCACTTTAACATTATGTAGAACACAATTTGGGGAGATAAAATTTTTAGGTGAAAAATGTCAAATTACTGCTCCGTAACATGCGGACTTGAAATCAATATCAATTTCTTAACCTTTATGCAAACATTCAAAACACGTGGTTCTCTACAGAAATTGATATCAAGTAGGACAAAACCTTGTAGATATTATTTTCACCTATGCTGAAAATAAATTTTGGAGTAAAATATTGTAAAGTCTCTGTTTTACTGACATGAGAATGTAGTAACACATGGACAGGTTGCCATAGTAACATGTGAATGACTCTTTACACCATTGTATGCATCAGTCAAAAATGTTGACTTATTTTTTTAAAACAACAAGCCAGATATAATCACAATGCTTTATTTAATGTATTTAACACTAACACAGTGTTATTTACAACTTGTGGTGGTCCATACTGATATAGGTAAATTACAAATAAAGAGTCATTTCTCAGTAACAGTTCACAGATAGTCTTTTTAAATGTGACCAGTGTATGAATTCACAAACTTCATCATTCAGAATTTTAATTTCTCAAAGTAATAGAGAGTCTTTTGCATGTCTTTTTGTTAATTTAATGCAGCCTAGTAGAAGGTTCAGAACTTCTCCTGTACTGTGTAAGTGGCATTCTAAAAAGGATAACAGTTCCATAAAATACAGATCTTTAGCTAAAAAATGAGCCCACTTGATAAATGATGTGCAAATTTACTTTTTCATGTTGATGTTCACGTTCACTTGATCGGACCCTACAGTGACACGAGGATAAAGCGTTGTTTTATTTGCCATCTTGTGATTGTGAAATACTACCGACTGTCATAAAACTATTATCTCTGAGGCTGGGGTTTGGAAGTTATTACCCAAATTCATAAAAGTTTGATATGTTTTTTTTGAGGAATAAATTAGAGTCCAGGAAATTTATTTCACAAATACATTAATACATATTTTCTTCTGTAATAGATTTTCTTTCACTAAAACGAAGTCTCTGGCATATCATTGACCTTTTTAGGTTAGTATAAGCTGCAAATCATCACAAACGCTATGATTCAGCTTGTACAGTTGACACATGCAGCCGTCACAACACAGTTGTTTCATTACTTCCAAAATAATCTGCTGGAGTCAATGAGACATCAGTAGATAAACAAATCAGGAAGAGAAAAGAAACTGAATAGGTTGAACTATCAAGCTGAGAAGCCAAGGAAAACAATAATAGCAGAAGACGTCTCCTCCTCAGTGATCACTGAAGAGCTATGACTGAGTTAGTCCTGTCTCCACACAATGAAGCTTCAGCTGCAAATCAGAGCGAGCAGCTGAACCAAAGAATAAAGTAAGAATCAAAGGTTCAACATCCATTTGTCAGAATTTAAAAGCACATATAAGATACTGCACTCTTGAATGAAAGCAAACAAGAGTTGGCACTAATCTTGGTGCACACTAATTTCACAAAAGAAATCAAATCAAGGACAAATAAAAGCAAGAAAATGAGCCTGAGTACATGGGAATAGAGTCTGATCTCTCTTGCTTCTTTTGCTTTCTTTCTGTGTGCGTGCATGCGTGTGTGTGTGTGTGTGTGTGTGTGTGTGTGTGTGTGTGTGTGTGTGTGTGTGTGTGTGTGTGTGTGTGTGAACAGAGCAGGACGCCCATTCCCAAAAGGAAACATCTGTACATTCCAGACAAGCTGTGTAAGAAAGATGGAGACTGAAAAAGAGAGAGAGGGAGCGCGTTCTTCTGATAAACCCATCAGTAGATGAAACAGGACAGCAGAAAGATGCCCCTCCCACAAGATGATAATTTGTACATAAGGCTGACACCTCACTTTATGTAATGCCACCGTCAGCACCACGTACGAACATGCACCACTACAATATTCCCACCTAAGTCATGAGTAACACTGTATACTCAAAAGAAGATTAAGGAGAGAAAAAGTGCACGTGTGTTTAACATGACCATATAATGTGACCTTCACCATGTCTATTAGCAACAGGCTCCTGTTCTCCCTGCTACCTCTGGACACACATGGTTCTACTTTGCATAAGCGCACACACACACACAGAGTACTTGAGGTATAGGCCTACACATATACACAATTACACACACACACACACACACACACAGCCCACATATGGTTCTGTTTTACTAACGGTGTGGCCAATGATCTAACCACTCCTTATAAGGCCTGTCTGGTGCCACTTATTCTGAGCCGGAGGATGAGAAGACACACACACACACACACACACATACACACACACACACACACACACACACACACTCTTCATTGACTACTTCAAGCTTGCCAGAGGGAATGAGAAGTGGGCACAAGCTCTAAAGAGAATATGAAAAGAGGAAAAGGTAAACCAACAGATACAAAGAGAAGTGAAGGAAATTAAAGAAGATTGATATCTACTTGAAAGGCTTTCATCTGCACAAAACTGATAGTGAAACCTCCGAGCCAAATGTCAGTGATGAAAGCTGTGAGGTGGGTCTGATTGGAGGACACATTGGGATCTGCTTCGTCGTGGTGGCAAATGGATCCAAAATCACTGCGAATGAAGGCCAGCGCCCCACTAACCCACTAAACACAGACTGCTCTGTGGTCGCTTTCATCCCCCTCAGCCTCCCTGCCTCATTTCTCTGCAGCGCCCTCCCCCACTCATTTCTTCTACTTTCTTTCCTTCCCCACTTTTTTCTGTAACTGCTTTGTTTACATCTAAAAAGGCAGACCTATTCAAGGCTGACGACACACAGAAAGAGAGGCAGGAACAGACGAACGTGAGCAAGGAACAACTTCAGCTACTTCTAAGGTGCACGGGGAAGTAAAAAAAATAAATAAATAACAGATCCAGCAACATTTATTAATAGATAGAACAACTTTCATGTTTGAGTGGGGGGTTCGATCAGGATCAGGGATGATTAAAACTTTTCTACAGATGAAAAGAGAGCAAGGAGTCAGGAATGATGGAGAAGGCAGGTGTGAGGGGGAAAGTAGAGTTGAAACTTGGGGAGGAACACAGGCCAAGTGTGGAGATCAATAACCTCTCCGTAGCTTCCCAGTTTCCTCTAAAACAGATGCAGCTTGATGCGAGAGCTGCCAGACAGCACCTACTGTCCAAGGCAAATGTAGGGGAGGGACATTAGAGAGGGTGGGTACTTTTCCTAGAGCAGAACAGGAGGGAGCATAAAATTAGGAGAATGGTGCAAGGAGATGGTCTAAAAGGCATTATATATTTTACTCAAAAGTCCACTGCTCCTCCTCCTTCAGAACATTTTGTCCATTTTTCCAGCTGCTGCTGCCTCGGTTGTCTGGTGTCCAGCTGGCAAGTGAAGGGCAGCTGTGTGCAGCGGTTTAACACACTCTCCCAAAGAACGACGCGCACACAAAATACACCCACACACATATGCATACACTCTTACATGCTGTCGATGCATGCAGGAAAAACACAAATCCTGTAATGCTATCTTACTCTCATTGCTTACTCTTTCCTGGGAAACAAAACTCAACAAAGTCAACGCCACATAGCTTAAGAGTCATAAATTATCGGACCAGGACCAGAAATGAGCCTCAGGCTTACAGCACTTCTGGGATGTGATGAAATGAAAAAGCAAAACTACTGCTGAAAATTAAGGAGGAACTGCGACATCAAATGCACACAAACATTTTTTTGTCCAACACGTTTGTACTTCTGTGAACTTTGTACCACTGTGAATGTGGTTCTTTCAGGAATTAAAAAATAAAAACTAAAAAGAGATGAGAAGTGAAAGAAATTGTTTGCTGTAAGTTCTATCACAGCCAGACCATCTCTTATCCTTTGATTGTGTCGTTTTATTTCTGACAGAGTGAATCTTGTAGCTGCTTTTCAAGAAGCAAAAAACCCAAAAAACTTAAAAGAGTATAGCTGAGAACAGATGACTGCACTGAGAAAAAAAAAAAAAAAGATGTGCTATTATGTACACATTCCTTTTATCTTTTTTTTTTATTTATAAAACACAAGTTGACAGACAGGCTGATAGATATTTATTGCACTTTATGGAAATTGGCCTCCGCTTCTTTTCTTTTTTGTGGTAGGGTTATAACATAAGAACATGCAAAGTCTATTGACAGTGTAATTTTCTCACCTTTGATGACACAAACTTTCCATAAATTAACCAGATATAAAACATTTATTATTGTAATTATGTAGTATGTTACAAAAGAAATGATAATTGTGCTCAACACTTAATTTGCATGTTTCTGTAGAAAATGGGTCCCATTTATGAAATTCTAAAGAATCTGCACTTCCCGGGTCACACATTAATCCTGCCAAAGTTCACATGCAAATCACAACCCATTTTTCAGTTTGAAAAGACCGAAGACCAGATGTATAAACAATGCATTCACAAAATAAACCCTGCATAAAAGCCATTTCTAAAAAAAAAAAAAATTTAAAAAAAAAGCCATTCATGAACACAAAATGATCCCTGATAATGTATGTTGCATACAGGCCAGGTGTTAGAAGGAGCTGGAATAAAAAAAAAACAAAACAAAAAAAAGCTTAGGATCCTAGCTCTTTTATTAATCCACACAGTATTTCAAGGGTCAAGCACATTATTACTGATCTTGTCTGTACTAATGTAAGCTACTTCAATATCCATCTTTATTAGACAGATTTTAATGCATCTGTCCCCAGACAACCAAAGATGGAAGTGGAACGTCACAGAAAGCAGTGCTAATTTATGTCATGTCTAAAACAGTGGAAAAGGCTCCACATAAACTGATGCAACAAGTGAAAGAGAAAGAACTAAAAGAGCAGAGGGGAAAATGAAGAGAGACTGAATGAAGTCAGGGGTGGAAGAAGCATTCAAATCCTTTTATTAACTAAAAGAACTAACTAATGCCACAGTTATATAAGATATGCCACTTGGTAAAATTTTCATACTGTGCAGTAAAGTGGTCCCTGATATTTACAATTCATATCATTGCTTCATTAATGCATGTTAAATTTTGCTGCTGTTGATGTTTCAAGTGGAGCTCATCTGAAGTGTAGTTTACTCTACAGCAGTGGTTCCCATCCTTTTTTGGCTCGTGACCCCATTTTAACATCGCAAATTTCTGCCGACCCCAGACATTCAAAACAGAGAAATTTTTTTTGCTAAAATTAACTTGTTTCTGATCATGTAATAGTTTGCTATACTATGTTGCAAATAAACATTAATTTTAGGCGACATTTAGTCTATATAATGTATATTATTCTGGACGGAGGCAGAAAAGCCAGGTGTAGATTACTGCACAAAGTGAGAATTTTATTTTCCTCCGTCAGGATATGTACAGTCAGTCCAGCTCGGATTTACAGGGCTGACAATTAATACTGACCAAACAATAACTCAAACTATGAATTATGAAAGAGCTGCAGCATCTGAAACCGACCACAACGAACATTTGAAAGATAAACAGTACCACAGGGCTTCAGTTTCAGCTTCACAGTTTGTCATGTATTGGGATTGTCTCGCTCAACTCACCATATATTTTTGATCAGAAATTTTTTTTATTTTTTATCAATTAAATTTCAGGCAACCCCATTTGAATTCCAGGCATCCACAAGGTTGAAAAACACTGCTCTACAGCTATGCATCATATTCAACAAGATCATCCTCTGTTTGTCGTCTTGAGGTCCGGTGAGAACCAGGCATTTCCAACATATTGTCATGAGCTCAGAAAAACATGCCTGCTCTCAACTGTGACAATGTATTTTCCCCTAAATCCAACAGAGTTTCTAAAGAGGTTATTAGATGTTTCCACACATCTTTATAAACAGGTTTGTCCATCACTCAATCCTCATTATCTTCAAAACATGGAATAATCTTCACATTTGACAGATTTTTCATTTTACAGGAACCGATAAGATTGTGGTCACCAAGAGACAAAGGCCAAGGTGAAACACTTCTACTCATGACTTAAGGATTTATATTATAGGATGGTGGTTGCATGCGATTAAACTCAGAGTTGCTTTTGTCTTAAAGAGGAGATCCTTCAGTTCATCACAACATACCAACTATCATTCATTGGACAGATAGGAGATGAAAAACTACAATCTGAAAAGCAATTTAAGTTGTCAGACAAATATAGTGAAGTAAGAAGTAGACTACCTTAATTGCCTTAATATAGAGCTGCAACGAGTACTCGAGTAATTCAAATCCAAAAAATCCTGTAAATCATGTTTTTTGCCTTGAGTATTCCTTTAATTATTAATTTAGTTTAAGTAGTCACTTGTGTTTCGCCCTGGGGATCATGTTGTACACAAACTGTAAACAATGACGCACACAACTCAGAGTCAAAAAGTTGGCGTTATGGAAGAGAGTGAGGCAAAAGATGTCCAAAGTTTGGGATAACTTCAGACTTTAAAAAACAGAGAATCTCGTGCAATGTGTGTAAGTACACATCTGAAGCCAGCACAAGGTAAATTAATGTGATTGCTAACTGAGAAACACAGCATCGCTGGTTACAACGTAGGCTATGCATTTGTTGTGGTCTATAATTATGAGTCTCGACGACGGCTTGATGATGAAATTCGATTACTCAATTAATCGCTGAAATATTGAGTAGAATACTCAACTTCAAAAAGAATCGATAGCTGCAGCCCTACCTTAAAGTGAGGGAGTCAAACATACAACCCCAAACCAGCCCCTCAGAGGTTCCAATCCAGACCACAGAATGAATTTGCAAACTGCAAAAATTACACTAAAGGTATTAAGAGTCAAGGGTGTCAAAGTCATTTAGTTCCAAACTCCAAATTCCAAACTCCAAAATTTTAACAATATTTTTCCTGTTACTAAATGTTTTGTGCCTCTGTGGATCCACTGTGATCTGTAATGCAGACGTATAAATGATAAGTTGAGACGCAATACTGTTAAAATTGCACTTATTTTTCTTGAGAAATTTCAGGCTTTTCAGGTTATTCCCATTTTTTGTGAAAGGATAGCTTATAAATGTATTGTAACATTCTCATATTTTTTTTGCACAAAAAACCCCCCCAAAAAAACAAACAATAATGTGGAGATGTCATGATGTATAGGCTATTATGCTCTTATTTTATGGGTCTGGCCCTCTTGATATCAATTTGGGCTGAATGTGGCCCCTGAGCTAAAATGAGTTTGACACCCCTGCCTTAAAGTACACAGCTGCAAACAATGAAAGTAGAAATACCTCAAATTTGTACTTTGTAAATGGACTTTTATTGTGCATTTCTATCTTCGAACTCAAAACGCTTTACACTGTGTCACGTTCAACCAGTCACACACACTATTTGGGATTCAGGGACACTTTAACAGGGATGAGGTAGGGCTGCACGATTTTGGCAAAAAATAAAATCCCGATTTTTTCCTAAAAAAACTTGATTTTCGATTTCGATTTTTGGGTAAAACTGCAAAAGACAACAGAAGTCAGCATGTCGTTTTCGTGAGCAGCCCACAATGCAAGCCACTGCTCCCTCCCTCAAATCTGTGATGGCATCACGTGATGGACCTACAGAAGTTTTTTTTTTTTTCATCAAATCTTTATTGAATGAAGCAGAGTATACAAACAATGTATACAACAAGAAAATAACATAACAGTTTTATCCAGGGGGAAAGCACTACAACATAATGTCCAAATCAGAGCAAATACTGATGGTTTTTATAGTCTTTTTGTTTCCGGATTTATCTAATAGCTTTAAATAAGGTTCAACATCTTTCAAAAAATAAACAATATTTGGTTTTGTGTTACAGAACTTACATTTGTGAATGAAAAATTTTGCAAGAGAACTAAATTAGTTATAAAAAAAAATGTTTTTTTTCTTCCCTTTTTGGAGTATCTGGGCCCACAGAAGTGATACCAATGTAAGTCAGTGACAGGCGTCAGTCATGCGTGTGTGGACCACGTAATATGAGGGATCCCCATGCGGTTCTATTTAAACTGAGGGATCTGTGCGTGGAAGAGACCGACCCAGGACACGCTGGAGGGATTCTATCTGTGGAGCTGGTGGATGTGTCTGGGAAGAGGGCTGTCTGGGCTCCTCTGCTGAGGCTGCTGGCCCTGCAACCCGGACCTGGACCCAGAAGAAGACAGTACGGTACAGATCCGGGACAAAGTAATATGAGTGATCCCCATGCAGTTATATTTCAGTTGTGGGATCTGTGCGTGAAGCCATGGCTTATAGTGCGCTAAGTACTGTGGGCTCAATAACAGATTTAACGTCTGAGGTTATTACACAGACTTCTGTGAAAGACCGCTCTCACAGATAAGAGGAGGAGCCTACGGTAGCCCGCAGGCGCACAACCCGGAGACACGAGAAAGATGAAATCAATTTCATGATTTCCCTATTTTAAAAATCGTCCTAATTAAAAAATCTGATTTTGATTTAAAATCGATTAATCGTGCAGCCCAAGGATCAGAGATCAAACTGACCTAGTTTGTGGATGATCCGCTCTACGAATTTTTGAGAAAAAAAAAGCACTTAATTGTCCACGAGGGCCCAGCTGATAAAAAAGCTTCACCATCCAAAAACACTTATCTACAGAGGCGAGGAGGACTTCATCTGCTCACACCTCTGGACCTCGAGCAAGTTGACACACTGATTTCTACTGACAACTACTAATTTTTGTGACTGTCATTGGGACTGCAACATTTCTGCTTGCTTTTCATGCCCCCCCCCAGGGCTTCTCAAGTTCACCAACATTAACCCTTTAAACTCCTGATGTGTCAGTGCTGACATATTTTATGATGTGTTTTAAATATTTACAAAAATTCGACCGTTTGCTCAATACAAAAAATTTAGAGAATACACCTTGTGCTTTCCACAGACATCCAAACATCCACCGTGCACCCGCTACCACCTGTGTAATGGGGGGATAAAACACTGAGCAGTCACTGAGACTGACTCAGGGGTTAACCAGATTGTAATGTGTATTGGTTTAAATTTTCGCCCATGCAGACTCACAACTGACACCGACTCTGAAGACTCACAGACACGAGGCTGCATTAGTATTTTCTTTTGCTCATAATTACTTTTCAGTTGCATTATTCTAAATTGACTTGTGACACGGAGAAGTCAGGAGACAACATGAGACCACATAGACATTTAGATAATTAGCTTACTCTTGAACTCCCCGGTGGGACATTACTAGAAAATGCTGATTTTTGTGTTGATGTATAAAATTTGTATTAGTTTGTGGTTTTCTATTTTTGAAGGCAATATTTTCATGGATGCACACCAAGGAGGAATTATTACAGCAAGACAACACAAGAAACATGGTGGAGAGTGAGCATTAGGGATGGGAGTCGAGAACCAGTTCTTTTTGAAAACTGGTTCCCAGTAGCTCAGTTCCTTGGAATCATCTGCCTGCCTGCTTAACAATTCTGTGATTCTGCCTTTGTTGCACATACATGATGACGTCACACATACGCTGTAGCTGTTTTGGTTTAAATGTAGCCAACATGGCATCGAGGCAGAAACGCTCCAATGTATAGCTATATTTCATGCAAAAAGATGACACCAGGGCCACTCATAACACTTGCAAAGCTTCCATTTCTTCAAAGGGGGGAAATACCTCCTATATGCTAAAACATTTGTCCACACTGCATGCAGTTCATTTAAAGGAATGCCATGTGTTTGACACGCTACTTAGCGGCGCTTGTGAATCTAGCAGCAGAGCAAACACCAGGGCGTCATCCAGGCCCAGCTCTGGGGGGGGGGGGGGGCAACAAACGTCCTGCCCCCTCAAATAAAAGTTTTCGAAGGAAGGGACAAGGAAGATGAGGTGCACAACAGTGGGTGACTTAGAAGAACTAGAAAAGCACTCAGAGAGCGCAGACCTCCACCAAGGCAGATCAGTCCCCCCACTCCACCCCCCGATCACCACCAAAATTTAATCATTTATTCCTTGTGCCAGTATCAACATTTCCTGAAATTTTCATCCAAATCTATCCATAACTTTTTGAGTTATCTTGCACATGGACAGACAGACAGACAGACAAACCAACACCGGCAAAAACATAACCTCCTTGGTGGAGGTAATTAGTAAAGCGTCTTAAGTTTCACTTTCACTTTGTATGGTCGTATGGTGTGGTTTTGCTTAGTGGGAGCAAAAGTTAAATGCTTCCTCTCCAGAAAGGACCCTTGCCCTGTTTCTCTCCCTTAACAAATATATCAAGTGGGAAGAAACCTACATTAGTGATGAGGATCAAATCAAAGCAACCAGAAATCAAATTGTACTCAAATACCGATCTGGCCCTGAGGAAAGTACATCAGCATAAATTGGCTAAATGTGAAAAATGTGAAATAAGTTGAGCCTAACTTTCACTTTTCAGGAGTGTACATCATTGAGGTTTGTTGGACGTGTAAAAATAATCTATAATCTTTAACAAATGATGCTGCATAAATGCTCTCAGTGGTTATCATTACTTAAGACAGCTACATGTGTATTCTTCAGATCAGTCCAACTGTAGTAACTGAGTCCACATCACCCACAGCCTGTTCAAGGCCAACACATTTGATAAGACACATTTTAATGATTCTACCTTTTACAGTTCATGCATAATATGCCTGATGTGACAGCATCTTTCATAAGGTTGACTGATGCTGAAAGACTAACTAGAAATATGGGATATGGTTTAGCGGTGAATTTTACATCAGCCCTCCGCTTCATTAGTGTATAGTCATAGTGCAACAGAGCTGGAAACTTTTCAAAGATGTGAAAACTTCAGTTGAATGTTGCATCACCACCAGGAACACACATATCTTCCTTCTAAGGAAAATGAGATCTTTGAGTCCTCAGTGAGACCTCCACTACTGCTGAGAGTTAATAATAAACTAAAACTATCTGTTAGCACAAGTTAAAAATTTCTACGTGTGCACACACTGGAGGAGTCGATGGAGTCGATGGGAGCTGTCTCTTCTCCGTCTTCTCTTATTTATGACCACATGGAATGTCTGTGCTTCTGTGAGTGATGTCATTCGTTACTATTGCCATGGTAACACAACAAATTCTCCCTCGCATATGGTTGGTACATTCAACCAGTCCTTTTCTCCCCCATTTAAGTCCATGCATACAGCTGAGGTCAGGAGTTTACATACACCTTAGATAAATGTATTCAGACTCTTAAAACATTTGGAAAATCTGGATTTCTACCATGGACAAACCAGACTCATGGGAGTATATTTTTTTGTAATGCCTGGTGGATCTTCAACTCTTACAGAGTTAAAAAACCTGGGATAACACAGACACAACAACAGCCTTAACAAAGTGCTTAAAAATTTAAACCATGAGAATACACACACCAAATAACTCAGTCAAGATACAGGACCCCACACAGATTCATTCATAAAAAAACATCTCAGTTTGAGTAAATGGGTGGCTGTGGCTCAGGAGGTAGAGTGTGTCATCCAATATCTGAAGGGTTGGCGGTCCTGGCCATGGGCAAGACACTTCACTCACCTTGCCTCCAGTGTCACTCACACTGCTGTATGAATGCATATGAATGTTTGGTGGTGGTTGGAGGGGCTGTTTGACGCAAATTGGCAGCCATGCTTCCGTCAGCCTGCCCCAGGGCAGCTGAGGATACAAACGAGGTTTACCACCAGAGTGTGAATGTGAGAGTGAATGAATAATGGATCAATAATGTGAAGTGCTTTGGGTGCCTTGAAAAGAGCTATAGAAATCTAATTCATTATTATTAAATATGATTTCAGAAGAAATCAAGCATTAAGGAGGACCGTCCCCATGTACTGGTAGTGTTTGAAACATTTTCCCCCAAAAAACAAAATAGTGTAAAATACATGGCTTTTTTTTTCTTTTTTTTTTAGGGGTGATGCTTTATTCGTACTTCAGACACAGCTCGTGCAAGTTACTGGAAGATGCCAACTAGGGATGTAAACAATTAATCGACTATCAATTAATTGTTGATAAGAATTTGCTTGATTAAATCTGCGCTGAAATCTCGCTCCATCATGTCAGTGATGCAAAGTCAGAAATGCCCATTTCTTCTAAATTGCCCCTCTTCAGATCTGTTTATTTTATTGAATTTCTCTGCAGAATTTATTTTGTTATACTCCATAAATGTCATTGCCTGTACCGTATCCAGTGGTTCAATAAATCAGTCATTAAGGAATATGACATGCTTTTTACATGAAGTATATAAAAATATTTAGCTTTTATTCTTATAGACCCTATCGAAAGAGAAATTCAGGTTCTCAGGAAAACTGCTGCTTATCAATTAATCGTTAATCGATTGATAAGGCCAACCAACTAATGATGAATGGATTAATCAATAATTTGCATCCCTAACGCCAACATTCATGACATCAATGTCCTGAAGTTTGCAGGCAGTTTAAAGCCCTATTCAGACCAAAACACATCAGGATGAAGAAGGCTGAAGTGGCAGTGGACTGAATTACACTGTCTCAGCTCGACTCCAGCCGGGTGACAGCATCACAAGTGGCTGATTTTAGAACACATATAGTGTATGTTTTTCTCTGTGTTTCCGGAAGGCAGGTCACCTAATACCCAGAGGTTTTTCATGTGGTGAGAGGCTGTCTTGAATAAATATGGGGATCTCTGAGCATCTTCAAACAGAAACCAACAAAACTGATTGTGCTTCTCAGCTACGACAGCAAAACTGAAGGAAAAACAAGTAAATCTGAAACACACTCATAAATTTACAACCTTTTGGTGCAAACAGACTTATGTTCCAGCATCACTGTGTATTATTCTCTTCAGACGCAGTAGTGTACCATGTGTGAAAGAAGTCCCAGCTGTGTCCAAACATCTGTTTACATGAATAACAGGTCTCAGTGTGCTTCAGCTTTTCTCATAAGCTCCTCAAGGCTGTCTTTAAAGTCTGTGTATTCTTTCTCACCAACTCATCTAGATGTCTGAACTACTCCAGGAATAGACGTCCTCCTTTTTTTTTTTTTTTTTTTTTTTTTTTTTTTTACATTTTCACATGTCATCAATACTAAAAACGTGACTATAGTAAGCACACACTATCACTATCCTCTGTCATATTTTAAGAAGCTACAATTTATATCTATCTAAAGATTAGGGATGTAACAATATGAAAATTTCATATCCCGATTATTGTGACCAAAATTATCACGGTTATCATTATTATTGCGGTATTGTTGAAATGTGCTCGAAACATTCAAAAAGTACTTATACACACACTGAAATAATTTAACCAAGTTGTATTTTGGAAAAAAAAAGAAACAAAAAACTCCAAATAAAATAATAGGAAAAATGTACTTTCTGTTGGTAGAAACATTCAAATATTAACATGTAAACATCAAACAAACAAATGTGCATTAAAGATGTCACCTTATAGCTATTGTTTGACTATTTTACGTATCAACTTTGTGTTGAAAGTGTGGTAATCAAACACAGTTATCATGATAATTAGAATTTAAACGGTAATACTAACCATCTGCAATTTTACCGTAGTTTATCATTATACCAGTAATCGTTACATCCTACTAAAGATAAAAACAATTGTCAGTTATGGAAATATGTATCAACCTTGTCTACTTTCACTGGTGTAAACTGTTCGGTTTTCTGGAGAGTGCAAATTTTCAAAGTGTCAAAGTGTTCCTACTTTGCTACTGCTTTCTTTTAAATGGCCTGTTCAGAACAGTGTAATTGTGCACCAACCTATGGATCTATAGGATGAATGTGCAAGGCTTGAGACTATATTTCCATCCATTTATAGCTATAAATTAGAACCTATCTGCACTTAACTGTTCAACTTTAGACTGCACTATTTTGCAGTTTGTGAAAATTGCCAGTTTGCTATTGAAGAAATAATGTTGAAGAATTATCATAAGTCTGTCAGCTACGAGCATAACTTTTGAAATCCAACATGAGTATGATTTACATAAATGCTTTAGAGTTATGCTAAAGTGTAACAATGTTTTTCATCTTGATTTCATTGTGATTCATCATGAAACTCAGGATAGGACAAATTAGGCCACCATAATCTAAGTAATTAATAGAAAAAACTAAGCTGTCACTGATGGAAATGTGAACTAGTATTTACTTCATCTAGATGGTGTCAAAATATTATGATGTTATTAGTCCAAAATGATGCCATCACACACAGTCTAAGCCTCAATAAAGCAGAGGAAACTAGAGGAAAACTTATCATAGTTTTGTTGTAATTTACATACATCTTCTAAGGAGTGAAAAAAATTGTGATTCAGATCATGGATCGTGATTATACCCTGGCAGTAAATACCTGAAAATATACTGTAAGTGTATACTGTCATTATACTTTCATGTGGACATGAAACACACACTGAAACTGACCCTCTGCATTTAGCCCATCGCTAGGAGCAGAGGGCTGCCCTATCAGGTGCGTAGTGACGAAATATGGGGGCGGGGGTGTAAAGTACCTTGCTTAAGGGCACATCAGCCAACAATTTCTCTACCGTTCTGGGGAATTGAACCGGAAATCCTTTGTCACAAATCGATTCTGTTGCCACTGGTTACAAAGCATAGACACAAACGTTTTTCAGAACTGGTCTTAAACTGTCTCTGACCTATCATACTACAATATATGAGAAAACACACAAACAACGTAAATAGGGTCATAAACAAAGTACAGTTTTATAAATACACTCTCAGTTTCTATTTATTTATTTATTTATTTTTCAAAATTTAGCTGTATATAATATTATTTCCTCAATACCACTGAATATTTTACTAACAAGTATGAGTAAAATCCCTCCTGTTAGAGTACAGTGTGTACACTGCACATCTACTGCAGCCCACACTGATCTGAGTCATGTTTTACACTCTTTTTAATGCCTCGGCTCATAATCTATTATTTGACATGGGATTTCTACAAAAGATAAAGAAACAACACTCTCTGCTCAGGTCATATAGCTGCTGAACATGAAGGGACAATAAGCTAATGAAGTTGGGCCAGTGTTACTTTAAAACAAGTATTGATTTTCTCACACACATGACAGAGCAGAGACTCAGGGACACATTCTTCAGGGTCAGTCTATTCTCTGCAGCAGCAGCAGCCCAACAATGCAGTCACACATTACTTAGACTAATAGTGTTAACTCAATGAAACACTATTAGCTCCTTGCTCCGTTTGTTTCATTTTCTATATAACCCTTTTTCTTGCCCTTTATGAACATTGAAACCTTGGTGTCTCTACATTTTTTAATGCCAGGACTAAGAGTGGGCAAAAAAAAAAAATATCTTGATTATTTTTAAAAATTTCCCGATCACGATAGTCTGATGATATCCTTTAAAATGTGAATTTCTTTCTTTTTTTTTTTTTTTTACAAAAAATGCTGTAAAACTAGTAGTTACATATGCCGGTGTGTGGTCCATAACTAACGTAACCAACACTGGGGTGAAACCAAAGTGAAACCTAACATTCTTTCAACATCCGACTCCTGGCTTCTATGCGTCTATTAAACTATGGATCTTACACGAAATTTTCACAACTTCTAACCTGTATCCACTGGACCCTCTCCACATGAATTTGTCACGTTTACCCCCCCTTTATGGTGCCCCAGCTTGCATATAACGTTATTTTGACCGACAACAGTCTGATCAAAACCAAACCATTTCCAGCCTGGTGATGTGGACCCACGTCTGCTATGAAATCATCCACTGAGACGGGAGACTCCTGCGTATTTCCTTCATGTGAGATGATGTTGTGTTTAGGGTGCCGCCGAGTCACCACGAGACTGAATTCTGTCCGCTGATTGGCTTCTGAGGCACGCATTCGGCCAGTGAGGACTTTCATGTGCCTCTCCTTTACTGTCTATGCATCGTCCGTTTGTTTTCATTTTGGGACACTATGAATACTCGATCATGTAAAATTGCACATCGTCAAATCAACATTTACGAAATTATTGTAGGCGATATATATCACCCATCTCTAGCCAGGACAATGTGATAAAATTAAAAAAAAAAAAAGTTAAAATAAAAAATGTTATTACTATCCTGAAACAAAGTAGCTGAGCTAACTGAGTAATCATACAGTACAGACACACTGAAATGAAAAATGAACTGAGAAAAAAAAATGAAACTAAACTTCCATTCTCAGTTGTGTGTACAGTATGTGCACACAGGTGTTTGTATGATGGTAACAGCCTCTGAGGGAGGACAGACATTGAACTGAGATTGAGTCTTGTCTGTCTGACAGCTGGAAAGCCTCTTAACCCAGTTTGGAGCCAGATCTGCTCCCTGTAAATAGACAAGACTGAAAAGAACATTGCCACGCCTGTACTGTGTCTTTGTGTATGCATCCCGCTGCCGTGGTAACACCACAAAAAAATTCTCTCAAATGGAGAGAAGATCAAACTGAGGTGAAGGAGACCATGAGTGGGTTTGTAGCTCAGGTAAAGGCCTCAGTGTTCACTTCAGCCTCTAAATGTTGGAATGTATTTCTTCTTGGTCAAATAACACAACAATGGCATTTTTCATCCAGTCAGTCTAAAATTTAAAAATCCTGCAATCAAAGCTGAAAGCGATCCTATTGGGTGCAGGACTTTTTGGTCAGATAGTATATATCCTTCTGAGACTCAAGAAAGTAAAAGTTTTGGCGTTTTTACATTAAATAACTGCCTTGACTGGAAACATCATGATGCAACAGTTTTTTCAGATACAGTTGTTTTTATGGAATGTCCTTTGGACTGGACAGTGTTTTTGTATTTTTATATTTACAAAAAGCTGTGAAACTATTGTCTCCTACAGAGGACAAAAATGCATTGCTGGGTCTCAGGAGGGTATGTTACTATACAGGATACTTCAGTGTACCTCAGTATAATTTTAATGCATGGATTTAAAGATGTTCATTTGTGTGGTTTGTAAAGTATGATCCATTTATCCGTCCATTCCCCAGTGGAGGACGAATAAAGGACTGTCTTATCTTATTTTGTCTGATCTTATCTTTTCTTATCTTATCTTATGTGGAGCTGCACAATATATCGTTTGAGCATCGTCATCACAATGTTTGTGTGCGCAATAGTCACATCATATGTCCTGCAATGTAGGAGGCAAATGAGCTCAATGCGTTCTCATCCAATTTCAACCTGGTACCTGACACACACCACGCGCAGCGATCCACCATTCACAATCGTTCTTAATCAGTTTGCCGAAGCAGACCACGCCCCTGCACATGGAGTGAGTCGCTGGTAACAACATTAAAAAATACGCAACGAACAAGAGAAAAATCACAGAAAACTAAGACTTGGTGGCAAAAAGAAAAGCAACGTCAGTTATCTGGAATTATTTCGGCTACAAGAAGGATGATACTGAAATATGTTCTGGTACCTGTAGACTTAATGAGAGGTAACACAACTAGGGATGTAAACAACTAATTGACTAACGATTAATTGTTGATAAGAATTTGCTCAGTTAAATTATTAATTGTCGGTTAATTGCCCTTTTCCACCCGTCTACACCTGTCTGAAGGCAGCCGGTTTTTCTGCGCTGCGACGCCGTGGCTGGGATAGCCGCTCATTGAACCAGATCATGGCGTTGATGAGTTAGAATGTCTTTATGGACATGGTGGAGCCAAACACAGACCGGCCCGTCTGTTTGTGGGAGCAATGCACCCCCGAATAAATTCATGCACAAATGCGGGGTCGGTATCGGAGCATTTTCCCTTGAGGTTGGTGTAGTCTAAAGTCAGTGAAAAGTTTCACTTTAACTTCTGCGGGGGCACGGACTGCACTGTACAGTGGGACAGAAAGTGACGCACACACGCGCAGTTAACAAACGCACACGCATGCACCCACACACACACCAGTGAAATGCACACAGGTGCGCGCACCCCCCCCCCCCCCCCCCCCATTACACACTGCCACATCAACACATAAATTCCACAGGAAACACTGTCTGTATCTAATGGTTCAATAAATCAATCATTAAGAAATATGAAATGGCTTTTTCATGAAGTGTATAATCAATATTTAGCTTTTATTCTTATAGACTGTATCGAAAAAGAAATTCAGGTTCTCAGGAAAATCGCCGCTTATCAATTAATCGTTAATCGATCGATAAGGGCAACCAACTAACGACAAATGAAGTAATCGATAATTTGCATCCCTAAACACAACTAATTTGTTTGACCATTTAAATCAGCACCACACAGCTATTATATTCTCCTGAGTATTTTTTCATATCGCAATATATGTTGCAGGGTTAAAAAAAAATCACAATGTCAGTTTTTTCCAATATCGTGCAGCCCTAATCTTATGTCATGTTTAAGGTATGTATTAAAAGTATGTTTTTGGTTTGAGGTTAACTTGACTAGTTGTGCTTTAGGGCTCAGCTACTCCCAATTGTCTTGTGCTCAGTGACACTTACTTCATTCATGCTGTTTGCTGTCACAGTCTCAGGACACACACAGCACCATCTATACTTAATTAAGACAGAAGACTTTACTGACTTATAATAAAAACTTGAGTTCATTCCACAAGCATTTCCCAGAAGTGACTGCACTGTTGCATAAGCTGTCTGCATAAAGCGTTAAGAGACTTTTATTATGTGTGTGGGCTGGAACAGATGGACTTGTGTGTAAAGGGAATGCTTCTTCAAGTATGTAAAAATACTCCTGCAACCACTGGGTGATTTCTTATCGGGGGTGTGTCTACATCATTTTGACTGCCAGCCAAATGGGGGCTCAGAGGAGAAAATACAACAGATCTTTCATTGACTTTCACACCCTTTGTCAATGAACGGCCTATTGCTGCTTCTGTATAAAAGCGGCACTTGTCAACTAAGAACCAGGACGGGTGAAATCAGTCTGATACTCAAATACATTTTAAGAAATTTTATTCTGTTTCTAAGAAGCATGTGTAACTGTACAGTGTCAAGCTTCTCACAATCGCCTTGTGAAATCTAGCAGGAAACCAGCATGAATCACTTTCATTGACTCGTTTATAGAAAACGATACATGGCTACTAGAGGTGTAACAAAATTTCATGGCAAAAAATTTTGTGGATTAAAAAAATGACAAAGTAAACTTCAAAGATGCACGAAATAAAAATCAGGTTAAAAAAATAGTTTCAAGAAGGGGCGCTGCGATTGACTGATAATTTCTGACCCTCTCGCCTACTGTAGCAGAAAATGGAGGAAGACGAGGAAACAGTGGATGCTCCATCACATAAATTGATGGTGTGGACTCATATTGGCTTCCCAGCTAAGAGAGAAGATAACGGTGAGAAGATAATGGATCGAACAAAAACTGTGCAAACTATGTCGGTACAGTACGTCTTACACTACGCCGAGCACTACTAGCATGATGTATCATTTGCAACAGCACCACAAAGAGAAGCTACTTTGACTGCCTAAAAAACAACTACCGAAAGACCAAATAACTCTGCAGAAGTCACTGGCTGCACCACTTCAATAACTTTGGTATGTCTGTGTAAGTCTGCATAAGGAAGAATAGCTGATTTTTGCATTTCTGTTGATGGAATTTGATGATACTTAAAGAAGAATATGCACCTGTTGTAGACTAAATATTGGAGTTCAGACATTTATAGGTTAGGTTAGAGTAGACTGCAACCCTGAGGACTATTTAATATTTTGTTTTCTTTGTCACTTCAAGAATGTAGTTGTCCTTATTGTTTACAACTGAGCACTTTTTATTGAGATTTTATGTTTGTATTTGCAGTGCATTTTAAACAAGGAAACAAAAAATTACATTTTTTTTTTTTAAGTTTTTTAAAGAGCATTTTATTTTGTACTGAAGACAGGAAGCAATAACTTGACTGACATACAATAACATGACTGAATTTGATGTTTGTATTTTTGCACTGATAAGTTACCTCAAAATAACATTTGAATTTCATATTTGGACAGGAGAATGGAAGAGGATGGCAAAATGTTTGCTTGTTTGTGGACATAGTTTAGAAAAGACTGGAAAAAAAAAAAAAAAACAGGTTTTGTGCCCTGCCTGACTTTGAGCCATAAGTATGAAAGCACTACTAAGAGAAAAGATTTCATGACATTGTCATTTATGTTTAAGAAATAATAAAAAAAAACAAAAAAAAAAACAAAAAAAAAAAACAGTGACATTGGTAAATTAAAATTTGTTTTCATTCTTTCTTTATAATATGCAGAGTAAAACACACCCACACTGTCCAAGTTTTGCTGTCAAGTTGTTTTTCATCAAATTCTTTATCTTCATCAGGTGATTTTCTTTAATTCTTGTTTCATATCGTGACTTTTTTGTATCGTGAGCCCTATATCATATTTTGTATCGTTTCGTGAGTTGACAATTTCATTACACCCTGATCTTATAACACTAAAATACTTTAAGCCTTGATGAAATATTTCAGAGGGATATTTAAGACTTAATGAAAGTGACCACATTCTATGTTTATGCAGACAGACAAGTGAAAATGTTTTGGTTTGGGACCTTACTTTTTAATTCTACTGGAGACTATATAAAGGTGAAACATAATTTTCAAGGCAAATATAAGTAGTAATTCTGATAGAATCAAAACACCTGATTTTATGCTGTTTGCCTGAGCCTGTGCACTCATTTCGTTTTATGGATAGCTTTATTTACTATCATGATTTTTTTTCCTCTGTATTTTATTGTCTAAACTGTAGTTTTTGTTAAAGCTGCGTATGACTTTTGTTACCAATTTTTCATCAAATCTGTAAAACCCCAGGTGGAGTAAACTTCAAAATTGTTCACCGTGAGGGAAGAGATTCAGGTAACTAATCACAGAAAGGTTTACGGATTCGTGATATTTAGACTATGACTCAGGTTTTACAGATTTGATGAAAAATTGGTAACAAAAGTCATACGCTATTTTAATCATTCATAGTTTCTTAGTTTGATATTTCTGGGATCTAAGTAACTCATTTTGTTTTGTATCATGTACACTGTTGCCCATAAACTGGAATAATTTGGTTTTCAGACACATTCTTCTTTTTATTCCTATTTATACAAATCAGTAATCACTTTCAACCAGAACCAATGATTACCTACAGAGTCCCAATTACACTTTATCAACAATAAATCACGTTTTCACAATCATTTCATACGAAGAGGTAAAAATATTTTAGTCCAACTTTATGGGTGTACAGTGTACCTGTTTGGAATGACAATAAAGTCTCCTTGAATCATTGCTGAACCTTTAGTATGGTCAATATACCATTTCCACTTATTAATAGTTTGCAAATAAAGGTCTTGATCAATCCATTCTCTCTGGAAAATAGGAACTTAAAATCAAAACTACTTTTACTTGTCTGTACATTTGTTTATATATGAGGTTGACAGATGGAATATTATAATAATAATAAGAATAGTAATAGTTATACATCTGATGTTTACTAAATAGCTAAATAAGTAAACAGAAAGCTGAACTTCATTTGTTACTGAAAGCATAAGCTGTGTCTGTTTATACTGAAAGAATGAAGAATGTGAGCGATTTAAGTGAGGTATCACAGTCTGGTCACAGCCAAACACGCTGCTGTCGCCATGGCAATAATATGAAATGGTTCCAGGAGAAGAAAATCCATACGCAAAGAATACTTCTCTTGAGATATTCATGTTTTAAAATCGTCAATATGTTCCGTGTCATATGAGAATATCTGTACTGTTGAAGAGCACACTTACTGTGCTCAATCAGACATTCTCTTTTTCTTTGTATCTTCGTGCACAGAACTTGGCCTTGTACTTGTTTACTGTATCTCTCCTTCTTCTCCTGTGAGGAGCTAGTTAGTGACATAAAGATCACAAAGCAGCCTGAAACCACAGAGAGTATAAACAGTCCAATCTGTCTGTTAGTATTCATGTGTTTGTGATAAAGCTGCAAGAATAGTGACTATAATGGCCTTTTATTTCAGATCCCAGGACTAATCTTGAAATGTTTAGCAGGCCTGAGATACAGCAAGCATTTGTATAATCATCAAAATTGACCATTAATGTATTAACATTCCACCAAACATACTTTTAATTACATTATACTTCTTAAAACCACTACAATATTTTCAACTATTTACTTCCACAACCCATGATATGAATCACAGTTTCCTCACCCCTTATCAGTAGACAAGATGCAACCAAACTATAGTAAGTTTTCTTCTAGTTTTCTCTGGATTCTGGAGGCTTAGGCTGTCTGTGATAGCTTTTGGTGAGTGATCTGGACAAATGTCATTTTACTTACTGATCACAATCACAGTCCACCATTGCTCTGTAACAACGCCCCAGTCATTAACAGAGTTTTATTCTGCCTATGAACCCCTGATGTGTATAAAAGACATACATCCAAGTTTGGCTTGTATGATCTGAACAGAATCTCTCACCTCACCAAATCCTCCTCATACTAACTTTTAACTTCCAGCTACTTAGAATGAAATGGCATAATGTAAAACTAGATCACTAAATGAAAAGTTCAGTTAGGAAACATGACTGGATTGAGAGCCCCCTAGAAATTACACACCAGGTATTTGATACAGAAAATAAATAGATCCATAAATACATTTTTGAAAATATAAATAAAAAGTCAAGCATTCGTTTTTAAAACGACATCTGAAAATGACCCACTGTTATTGTTTTAATGACTACTTTAACATCTAGTCATGGGACAACAGTGGAAAATGAGCCAGTTAACACCGGCTCATTTAAAAAGCATGCTGATGTATATGTATCATCACTCAGAAAAATAAAACAGGAAACAAGCAACAAAACATGTGAGACATGTACTTTCAAGTTTGACAGACACTTGCTGCTCAAGAATCCTTTGTTGATATTCGGCATAAAGGCGAGGAATGACAATATTGGAAAAATATTTAAGTGTCACTAAGAGACAACTTTTTTGGTTTTATAAGCCATAATACCTACATATATACTACATGCCCATTACATTAGACAAAACAGCAAAGACATTTGTACATTTGGATGACACTGCACTATGCATCTTCCTAGTGTTATTTAAGGCTCTTTGAGGTGTGATGATTGGAAACAGCAGTAACTGGACATTCACTATGATTAAAACTGTGAGAGAAATTACTTTAAGTGGGACAATTATCTAATGCATCTTCTATATTAGAAAAGCTAAGTGACCTCTGTGTATGTGTGTGTGTGTGTGTGTGTGCGTGTGTAGGTGTGTGTGCGTGTGTGGGTGTGCGTGTGCATACGTGTGTGTGTGTGTGCGTGCATGTGTGTGTGCATGTCTGCTTCACAACTGAAAAACTGGACAGATCTAGCCTTTGCCTTTTGGAGTACTTATGTATTTTGGGTCAAGGATCAGACAGGTGAAAACTGCTTATTGATAGGACCGATACTTTGGTATAACTTAATACTACTTAATACTATAGAGTTATTGGTTGTTTTTAAAATTACAGTGGGCTTACAGGCAGCCCACGGAGGAGTCCATTCACAGCTGCAAACAGGAGGAGGAGGGGCTGGATCCAGATCAACAGAACTGTCGGGACACAACGGGAGAACAGGGTCCCAGATCACACACTAACAAGGTCAGTCCGGTTCTGACTGTGGCCTAGTTCCACTCCGCCAGTCCTGGTCAGACCCAGCCTACTAACATCCCCCTTCACCCCCCTCGTCGTAACACGGTAACAGACCGTTCTGCATGGACTCTGATCAAACGGACCGGAGTTCAGCGGATCCGGACACAGAATGGCAGTGAGTTGCAATAAACCGTCATGTTCAGTCCTGTGTAAAAGTCTTATGCTGCCGGGAAGAGTAAAATTCACAAAACGTCATGTTCAGTCCTGTGTAAAAGTCTATGGTCCATGTATGTCAAAACAAAATGAAGTCCATTCTATTTCTTCCTAATCTGTGTGTTACACCAGTAAACTTTGTCAAGTCATCAAGTCATATGAATGTGATGAAGTCATATGGTAATGATGTAAAGCCCTTTCAAAGACATATATAAAAGGTAACTATGAATGCATTCTTTCCTGCTACTTTTGATTTCAATACAAAACTAAATGAGGGCCATTATATTTTTTCCTAATCTGTGTGTTACACCAGTAAGATTAGCTCTGCTCTCCATTTTATCAACTCTACTGCTTCTAGAAACTGTGGATTCCCACGGGTCAAGGCCCTGTCTGTCTGTCTGTCTGTCTGTCTGTCTGTCTGTCTGTAGTCCTGTGGTAAATTGTCTGCCTCATACAATCTAAAAGCCATTCACCATCCAAGACAATGCACATAGCCTATAGCACAGCCCATGCTTTGCCTGCAGCCTTACATATAAAATGAATACTGGTGAGTTCTCGGCTGAAACTCTGCTGGATGCCATAGCAGGCCATGAAATCATAACTGACTAAAAGCAAAATATCTGACTGTAACTGCAAGATGTTGGCAGCTTACAGGGTGAGCGCAGGAATCAGGAGACCAAATTACAGAGGACAGTAATGTTCACAGTCAGCCACCTTCCCATATGGCTCCTGCTATAACGGATGAGGTATATAAACTGATGCAATTAACGCTTCACTAGAGTTTGACGTGATTAGAGACAGATCCAGCTCCAACGTCTGTCTCTAATTTAAGTAGCACCTAACAGAGCGTTAGTCTTATGCAAATACTAGCACTAAATGTCAAGCGATACGCAAGTCTGACATGAAAGGAGAGGCTTAAATTGATAAAATAATCTTGAATATTTATGCTGAATCCACTGTGGCTGGAGTTTATTCTGAAAAAGGCTATAAATGCCTCAAGGTTTACTTAGTGGATTCACTTACTGATGTCAATATGAAGACAGAATTGGTATTTGAGTTAAATCTTTTCTATTTCAAATAAAAGAGTCTTGTTAAAGGGGGAAATAAATAATTGATAACATATGGTTTCCGTAGGCACAGAACAGAATGTTCTCATTGCAGCAGCACCAGAGGTTGAAGGCTGACCTACACCTCAAACACCATGTTCGCTTCTCTGGGGTCTGAATTCACATGTGCACGAACACAACCATGTGCACACAACCACATAGACAGAGTTGCTTCACTCTCTGAAGCCACAAAAAAGATAACCTTCAAGCAGACAAAGGCCACTTATTGTTATTCGTTTGAAAATGCCACAGCTACATGTGTTTCTCTATCCCTTTAGTGCTTTTTTTCCAAGTTGTTGCCCTTGCTGGGAACAATGTAGACTAGTGCACACGCAGCCCAAGTTTGTTGAATTTTTGGAAAGTTTTAGAGGCCACATTGATCCGGTCCCACATCTGTCAGGGTGTTCATGCATGACTGTGGAGCAACGACAACAACAACAAGAAGAGCACAAATGAAATTAACTCCGTATGAAGTGAACCTCAATGTGTGATAATTGGATGATGTAAGGAAAATGACACAGGAAGGAAGGAAAAAAGAAGAAAAAAGAAAAACATGAGTTTGGAATAGTGTTCAGTGGTCAGTGAGTATTTAACAAATAGGAAGAACAATCATTAAGCAGCACAAAAACAAACCAAATATGCACAACAGAAAAGACAAACTACACATGATTCTTATGTTAATATCTAAATACCCAGTAGAGTTTTACTAATGTTATTATTTTTTATAATGTTTGCTTGTTTGTACCATCTCTGCGCATGCACATTTTCTTCCACTTTATCCTGTTATTGCTTTAATCTGTGAATTTCAACGATGTGGGATCAGTAAAGTTTCATCTTATCATATGAGGGGAGAAAGGAGAAACAGAAAAGTATGTTTTTGTCATGTAAACATTACTATCTCAGAGGGTTGGATTGTAGCTTTCCAGTAAAATGTGATTGAATATTGTTTGTTTGTTTGTTTTTTCCTCTTCTTGTGCACATCTCAGTCTGGATACTTACAGCACGTTGGTGTTGTGGGGGACGTCGGCCGCCACTGGGGCCCTCTCCAGCCCGATGTTGGAGCAGTTGACGACGCAGGACGCCTGGGGCCCCGCCAGTGCGCAGCTGCAGTTAACCGGACAGGGGCTGCAGCTCGACGGCGGCCCGGAGCCCCACACCTCCAGGCAGCAGAGCGCCACAAGCAGACTGGAAAAGAAGCTAAACCTCGGGACGCAGACGCCATATTTTCGCTTGGAAAAAGTCTGTCCATTTCCACAAGGCATAGCTCACTCACATCTCATCGCCTCTGATGGTGTAAGTCCACTCAGTCTGCGAAGGAAGGAACAAAACGCACGGGACCGGAGCGCACGGGTTTTCATGTGAGGAGACTAAAGGAAAAAAAAAAAAAAAAAAAAAAAAAACGGAAAAAAAGGGATTAATCCTCAGACACCGTCATGTGGATTCTTCTCCCAAGCGCTTTTCTTTCTTACAATAGGATCCCCTTCCTCCGAAAATATAACGGAGCTTCTCCAAAATCTTTTTCAGGGGGAAAAAAACTTTTGGAGAACTTCCTCTCTCCTCCTCCTCTCTCCTCCTCCTCTTTCTTCCTCTCAGTGCAGTTTCTTGACCCGCCGCTAAAAACTTGGCGCAGTCTTTAATTCTTTGAAAATTCCTTGAAAATTGTGTCTTAAATCAACATCAGTACTGCCTTCATGGAGAAAACTGTCATTAGTTATTTAACAGTAAACACTATAGTGCAGTGCAATACCACACGTAATTGGAATTGGACTGTTGAATATTTCAGTATTTATTTGTAGTTTTGCATATTGTCAGTATTTTTTTTTCGCAGTTTATATTTTCAGTATAATTATGTGTGACAGCTTTTATATACAGTCTCTCTTTGCACTTCAAGAATGTGCTGCTAAACAGAACAGAGCTGTTTAAAAAATGTTCATTGTTACTGTAACAGTGACAATATTCTTCTTTAATGTCAGATGCTGGGAATAAACCTGTAGCAGTTTGCATATGAATACACACTTTAATTAGTTGTTCCTGCTCCTTTTCAAATGTGTAAATAACATTAAAATTGGATAAAGTGTTTATTTTGTGTGATAGTAAACATTTCTTTTTTGTTTGTTTGCTATTGATAAATATTTTGTTGTTGGTTGTAGGCTTTTGTGTTTATTAAATGTCTGAAATAAAACATTTATTCATTATTCTTTCTAATATTGCCATCTTATTCCAATAGTTTTCAGTTGTGCGACCCCTCAGTCATTTTGATGTTGCACAGTGGTATTTCTGCCCCTACAATGGGGGTGTCAAACATACGGCCCCAGGCCCAAAACACCTGCCAAAGGAACTAATCCAGCCGGCAAGATACATTTGCAAGGCACAAAAATAACACTGAGGATATGACCAGTTAAGGCAATTATTTATAGGTTATTATAACTTGCTATTATTTTACTGGTCCAGCCTGCTTGAGATTGAAGTGGGCTATGTGTGGCCCCTGAACTAAAATTAAAAAAAAACAAAACACCCCCAACATATGATTTACTTATTATATATATTTTAATGAGTAATATAGAAGTGGTTGTTCAGAAAATAGATTGAAATATATTTCTAACACTTTTAGGGTGTACCCCAGCTTTTCTCCTTATTCATCCAGGATAGGATCCATCAACCCCACGCCCCCCACAAGGACTAAGTGGTTTAGAAAATGAATGGATGAATTTATTTATAATAGACAGCTCAAATTATATATTTAGGTCTTCTGAACATTACTAGACTAGACATTAAAAATACTATTTAGTACTTTGAATAACTTTTTTTTATTGGTGTATATAGCACATTATATTATGTATAGAGTGGACGGGGTCAACTTCCACAGCAACTTTAAAATATGGAGTGATATATACTTTATTATTCATGTTACGCTGGACTAAAATGGTACATACATTTAATTCAGGCAAAACTGTAGTTGTTATAATTTAAATGACTTTTTAACCAGTGTGGAACAAATCCTTTTCTACAGTCTGTTTTATAGTTCTTCATAATAATATTTATTCATTCACTGGTTTTAATCCCTGAGCTTGGCCAATGTATATAAAAGTCAAACATTATTTTTCTGACAGAATGCTAAAACTATATTTTTTCTCACCAGTTATGAATCCAAAATGTTACCTTATATCTCTCTCTGGAGGTTCACTCTTAAAGTAATTAGTGGTTTTTTTTTTAATTAACAGTTTTGTTCTCTGTACTGGGGTGTTTTGAGAAGTGGAAGGAAGTTTTTGAGTCAACAGATCACATTCTTTTGGGAAACAGCACTACCTGAAATGTTCATCGTGCTGGTTTGCTCTGGGAACAGTATGCCCAAATTCATTTTAATTCAGCGTTGGCTCTAGTTCAGTATACTTTCTGAGAGAAGGACCATTGGACAGTTTTGGAGAAGAAGCATGATGCATCCTCTCTGTATTTATATCTAGTTCTTTAACTTTATCAGACTAGTGTAGGGCTTTAACAGAATAATTGTATACAGGATGTGATTTATTGGAAGGGTGGGGGGGATCAAACCCCCTCCCTCTGGTTTTTACATCCTTACTTCTGCTGAATGAATTTCATCCTCGCCCTTACACCTATATCCTACATTGCTGGTGCTAAAGGTCCCCACAGGGTCGGGTGCACTTAACTCCTCGGACATCCAAGTGCACTCAAGGCGAACCCAAAGCAGACACAGAGTCCTCAGCCACTCACAGTATGTCCACAGTGCACCTGACTCTGTGGGAGCCTTAACTTTCACCTGAACCAAACTGTCAGCAGTCTCGGAATTCACCAACATCCCCATGCACATAAATACATTGTATACCATAGCACTCTCTCTCTCTCTCTCTCTCTCTCTCTCTCTCTCTCTCTCTCTCTCTGTGTGTCTGGAAGTGACATTTTTGTGACTCACAGGTAACCCGCTGATCCACACATCACGGACGTACATCTGCAGGCATAAATCTATATGTTCACCTGCATCTTAATCAATTAGGTTTTATGTTAGGTTTTACAGTCTGATTGAGTTGCCCGTTCACCATAAATCCATTACCATGTGGTAGTGATCGGCCCTCATCCATGGTCCTGAAACTTAAATAGGCCATCCCCTACATCACAGGTGTGGCTGTCACAGAAAATTAAATGTTTCATGTATATTTAGCTTGCATTAAAGATGAATGTTCAACTGTTAGACATGTAATAGGGCCAACCCTTAACTTAAAAAAGAAATAGGCCTGTTGATTGCTTGTTTTTTCATTATCTTAACCCCCCCCTATTTTTTTTTTGACAAATCGTACCCTGATTGTATATAACACTAATAAGGCACTTTCTTGCTCTCCTCCTTCTCTCAAGGAAGAGCCACTGTATGTTGTAGAAAATTGCACATCATACACAAAGCCTTCGGCTATATGCTGCCTTAACATGCTATTGGGAAGATGATCCTGTCCACTTGTAAATTTGAAATTACCAGTGCATTGTTTTCATGTGCTTTTGTTGTCGAAGCCAAATGAAAAATGGCTGACACACCATTTATCGTGACCTGCTACTTGGGTAAAACAGTTTTGGATGAGTTAATTCATGTGTTGCAACATTTTTTTGTAAAATAGTTTTTTTGCAAATTGTGTATACTATAAATGTGCAAAATCATCAGCTACAGCAGCAGAACACTAATACAAGCAGTGTTTATCATTTGCAATTAATCCCCTGTTGTTCATCCAAGTTGAAAAGTTCAAAGGTTATTTTTTCCCAGTTCCTCAATGGAAAATGTAACATGAGGGGACATTCATGTACAATTTTCGAGTTTGTAGGTATTAAGTAGGTATAATTAGTATTTACCATAATTCCCATAGCACATGAAGGCAACATTATATCAGCAATGCATGAGTTGTCCAGGTGAATAATAAGAAATCACAGCCAGTTTATCCAGAGGGATGTGACAATGATAAAGTGCTATAATTCCTTTGGATTTCATTTCGAAGTTACTATACATACAGACCTGATCAAAATCTTAAGACCAGTTGAAAAATAGCTGGAATTTACCTTTTGCACATTTGGATCTTAATGAGGTTTTAAGTAGAGCTACAATATACAAAAGCAAGAAGGGGGAGTGAGACAAAAAGCACTTTGAAAAAGTAATTTATTGAAAACAACAAGTAAACTGAAATAGGCTGTTTATCAGCTGATCAAAAGTTTAAGACCATCGCTCAAAAAATTACAAAAAACTCTCCAAACCAGAACAAAAAATTTTCTCAGTAGGACTCAGTAATGAGTGGCTCCACCGTTCTTGTTAATCACTTCAAAAATTCGTTTGGGCATGCTTGATGCGAGTGTTTCCAGGAGGCTGGTGGGAACATTGCTCCAAGTGGTGAAGATGGCTTCACGAAGGGCATCAACTGTCTGGAACTGATGGCCATTTTTATAAACTTCCCTTGCCATCCATCCCCAAATGTTCTCTGTGGGATTTAAATCAGGGGAACATGCGGGATGGTCCAAAAGAGTGATGTTATTCTCCCTGAAGAAGTCCTTCGTCAAGCGAGCATTGTGAACTGCAGCGTTGTCCTGTTTTTAAACCCAGCTGTTACCACACAGACGAGGGCCCTCAGTCATGAGGGATGCCCACTGCAACATCTGCACGTAACCAGCCGCCGTTTGACGACCCTGCACCACCTGAAGCTCCAGTGTTCCACTGAATGAAAAAGCACCCCAGATCATGATGGACCCCCCTCCACTGTGCCGGGTAGAAAACATCTCAGGTGGGATCTCCTTGTCATGCCAGTAACGTTGGAAGCCATCTGGACCGTCAAGGTTAAATTTTTTCTCATCAGAGAATGAAACTTTTTTCCACCTTTCAATGTCCCATGTTTGATGCTCCCTGGCAAAGTCTAAACGGGCAGTTTTGTGGCGTTGTAGGACACGAGGTCTTTGAATTTGTTTTTTGTTTTTGAAACCCTTTTCCCGCAGATGCCGTCTGATGGTTATTGCGCTGCAGTCGGCACCAGTAAGGGCCTTAATTTGGGTCGAGGACCGCCCTGTGTCTTGACGGACAGTCAATCGGATCCTCCGGCTCAGCGCAGGTGTAATTTTTTTGGGTCTACCACTTGACTTTTTTGTTCCATAATGCTCAGGATCTGTCAAAAAATTTAGAATGACTGTCTTACTGCGTCCAACCTCAGCAGCAATGGCACGCTGCGAGAGGCCTCGCTTATGCAGCTCGACGATCCGACCATGTTCAAGAAGAGAAAGCTTCTTAGCTTTAGCCATCAGGAGGGCATGACCGTGTGAATACCCGACAGAAAATGAGAATTTTGAGCAGATTTTGGCTTTTATAGCCTGCGGTCTTAAACTTTTGATCAGCTGATAAACAGCCTATTTCAGTTTACTTGTTGTTTTCAATAAATTACTTTTTCAAAGTGCTTTTTGTCTCACTCCCCCTTCTTGCTTTTGTATATTGTAGCTCTACTTAAAACCTCATTCAGATCAAAATGTGCAAAAGGTAAATTCTAATTATTTTTCAACTGGTCTTAAGATTTTGATCAGGTCTGTATCTTATTCTCTCTATTTTTTTCTCTGCAGTACTTCCTGAAGCAGTGCAGGGCACGTGTTGGAGATGTTTCCTGTGTATTTGCCTTGGCCTGGGCCCGTCAATTTTCCCTGCATGCATCTGGTGTTCTGCACAAAGGAGAGTCCCAACATGAGACTCTTGCACTCTCTTATCGTCATTGGCATCATTTCATTACAGAGATCAGATTTGTGAGGAAAAACACAAATGAAGAGAAAAAAGGATGTGTTGAAAAATGACTGTTTCAGACCAAAATTCCAGCAAAGTGGGAGTAAATGAGAATATTTTTCACTTAGCCAAAACATGGAAAACAATAACACTCTAGTGTTTTATAGCAGCATACCCATTTTATTTTCCCTTAAGAAGTTTGTATCCAAAGTTACTGGAAGTGCTTTCATATTTTATTCTATTCAGCCATAACAGACTGAAACTCAAACTCACCAATAAATGTTTTCACAGAAGCATCATTCTATTATTTATTAAACAAGGTCTGACCTTAAACTGTTGCAAAGTTGCAAACTTTTGAAAAGTAGAAAATGTGAATATTTCTTATTTATTTTTAAAGTGACATAATAATAACTAAACTGTTTCTTTTTTGAAAATAAAATAATTGAGCCATTAGAGAAACTACTGATGCACTGATATATTGGCTGAGCTTCTGTATCACCGGGGAGCAGCTATGATTGTTTTGGTAAATAAGATGTAATTTCACCAATGGCAGTTTGCAGTATTTGTTGTGTTACGTTTAAGATTTTTGAGAAATTTGATTGAATATGTACTCAAAGATTATGCAACGAAGGGTTGAAAGACAGTTAATATAACCTACTTTTATACATATGTCTCATGAAGATTTCCCTGGCACAAAATGTGGGAAAACAGCAATACACATAACACAAATGTGACATGAAACAACATCAGTGTAGGTTGTTGTTATTGTTAAATTTAAATAAATAAATAAATAAATAAATAAATAAGCGCTGACTCAGTTCTTTGACTGATACTGTTCACCTTATACATGCTTCCTTTAAGTAACTTAATCAGGAAACACTCCCTCAACTTGCATTATTATACTGATGATACCCAATTATACTTATGCATGAAAGCTGATGAAACCACTCAGCTAACTAAACTACAGGAGTGCATTAAAGATACTATAAGCTGGATGACCAACAACTTTCTGCTGTTAAACTTAGAAAAAAACTGAAGTAATTGTTTTCGCCCAAATAATATTAGCGAATATTAGCAAAGTAGTCATCATGGATGGTGTTACTTTGGAGTCCAACAGCTCTGTGAGGAATCTAGGCATTATATTCGATCAGGATTTGTTATTTAACTCACACATAAAACAGATTTCTGGAACTGGCTTTTTTCATCCGTGAAATATTGATAAAATCAGGCATATTTTAACACAAAATGATGCAGAAAAATGTATCCATGCTTTTATTACATCCAGACTAGATTATTTTAAGTCACTTTTCTCAAGCTGTCCCAAAAAGTCTTTAAAAACCTTTCAGCTAATCCAGAATGCTGCTGCCCGTGTACTGACCAGGGCCAGTATTAAAGACCATGTTTCTCCTGTGTTGGCTTCTCTGCACTGGCTCCATGTAAAAACTAAGACAGACTTTAAAATATTCCTCCTCACAAAGCCCTTGATGGCCAGGCACCTACTTATCTGAAAGAGCTTTGAGTTTCATACAATCCATCTAGAGTACTACCCTCTCAACATGCAGACATACTGGTGGTCCCTTGAATCTCCAAAAGTAAGATGAGAGCTAGAGCCTTCAGCTATCAAGGTCCTCTGTTGTGGAACCACCTCCCTGCCTCAATCTGGGAGGTAGTCACCCTCTCTATGTGTAAGAGTAGCTTAAAAACGTTCCTTTTTGATGAATCCTATAGTTAGGGTGGCTCAGGCTGCTCTTAGTTCTGCTGCTATAGGCTTAGACTGCTGGGAGACTCATCATGACTCACTGAGCTCTTCTCTGTTCCTCCTCTTCTCTGACCTTCTCTCTGCTCCTCTTCATCTCTATTCACGCCAGTAAATGCATATTACTAACTTGACTTCTTCCCTGGAGTCTCTGTGCTTTAACGCCTCACAGGTTTTCCCTTGATCATCTCTGGATGCTCCTGCTGTGGTCCTGCTTCTCTCCTGCCTCCATCATCATTATTCATCTATCCATATAGCTGTGATAGTGTTTATATAGTTACTGGGATGGTAGTGGTCTCTATTGTTGGTTACTAACAACTACAGTAGTAGTATATCCACTGTTGGTACTTAGAGTAGTAGTATTAACAGTTAACAGTTATGGAGATTTGTATTTATACTGATAACAGCAGTTTGAGTTTTTAACAGTTATATTTCAGCTTGCTGGTCATCCGTGGGTTTCCCCCTTTTTGATTTGATTTGATTAAGGTAACTAAGATTTTGAATCTACGAATAGAGTCACACCTTGTATCAAATGGAGCTTTAGAGTAAAACAGCCTTTAAAGGAAGAAAATTACAGATAATTGAAGCAATATGCACTAAGGTTAATCGTCTGACCCATAATTACAGTCATAGACTCAAATAGCTTGAAACCATAGATCATGAGAGGAAAAAAATGTGCTGAGATCATCTCCAGAAAGTTGAAGAGCATTAGGTCAGTGATTTGTACAAATTAATAAAAATTAATCTCAGAATATGTTCTTTGATCTAATGTTCTATTCTGCACATCATGTTTTCACTCTTATAGAAAGTTAAAATGATATATATAAAAAAAAAAAAAAATTATGACACTGTTATATATACATGTACACTTATGTCTGTACAGGGGAAAGCTGTTCCCATTCATATGTGACTTTGATGTCCCCCATTCCAGCATTAATTGATAGATCAGCCTTATCAATATGGATAAAACTGTGGATTTGTGCTCATGATTAAAGACAAGTGCATCTGGTTGGTTTGCACATCTAAAATTTGTCTGGCCTGGACCAGTCCAGTCTGGGCTGGGTGAAGGTAAAATGAGCTTGGCTCCTGTTTGGTTATGGGGAGGGTCCTCCAGCCCAGCCAGGAAAACAGTACTTACAGAGGCCTCTGTCTGTGTTATTGTAGGGCTACAGGAAGAGCGGGGAAGTAAGGGGGGTGGGGGGTGGTATGAGGAGAAAATGTAGAAGGAGAGCATGAAGAGAGTCTGAAAGGAGATGAAGGGTGAGGGAGATGAAGGCACATTGTATGAGGAATGAAAGAGAGTTGATGTGCTGTTGAGGATTTTGACAAAAGAGGATGACAGTGACATGTCAAATGTCTGAAAAAACTGGTTAGAATAGAAATGAAAAGACGCATGAACTTGAACTATTGACTCAAGCTTAGTTCACACTTTTATTTCTCTTAAACCCCTTTGTGACAAGCTAAATCTACATCTACTCCCACTCCTTCTAAAATTGACAAGCAATTTTACAGCACAGTTTGAGACAGAACTTGGATCCACATGGCCACTTAACAGGATGGCCAAGCTCCAACAAACAAAATTTAGGCCAAAGAGCATGTATTTTAATGAGGAAAAATATGTGACATGCTTCCAATGCAGTATTGGGGGTGACCGTGGCTCACAGGTAGGGTGGGTCATCCAATAACCGAAGGGTTGGCAGTTCTAGTCATGTGGGCCAGTGACACTTCACCCACCTTGTCACCAGTGTCACTCATACTGGTGTATGAATGTGTGTGAATGTTTGGTGGTGGTCAGAGGGGCCATTTGGCGTGAATTGGCAACCACGCCTCCGTCAGTCCGCTCTAGGGGAGCTGTGGCTACAAACGGAATTTACAACCACCGGAGTATGAATATGAGAGCAAATGAATAATGGAACAATAACGTAAAGTGCTGTAACCTATATACACATTTACACTGTGTGAGAATGCATATTTATCTATGTAGTCATCTATTATTTTTCTTATGTAAGCTGTGACTCCCTGACCCTGCTGTTTGTGCTACGTATGTTTAACCATGTTTATTGTGAAATAAGAAAAATAAAGTTTAAATAAATAAATAAAGTAAAGCACTTTGGGTGCCTTGAAAAGTGCTATAGAAATCCAATCCATTATTATTATTATTATTATTATTATTATTATTATTATTATGTTGCACTAACTTTAAAGTAAACACAGCTGAATATGGAGTAAAGAAGTAAATAACCACTGTTAGTGTGAAAGTCAGCTGAGGTTCTACTGTCTTGATATGTGACAGTCAGTATAGTCACATCTTACCTACAAAATACAAATGCAGGATATTCTTTGCATATGTGATGCATGAGACCAGAGATTAAATTATGTTCCTCAGAATAGGACACTTTGTCATTCACCACTAAAACCAGTTGAACTACGTTTGGTCAGGTTCTACTGTCACCTGTATTTGTTGTAATGGGTACATTGTTAGCACAATATCTGCTCTGTGGAGAAGTAACATGGAGGTTGCTCTGACTGTAATATAATGGGTTCTTGTTTTAATTGTGGCATGAAAAGACACTCAGTTTGTGCTTAAAGAATAACTAAACCCCTTAACAATCTGTTTTAAATCTCTATGTAGTTTGCCCTCTACAGGTTGAACATTGGTTATTACAACTGAAATTAGATTCCAATTTACACAGAATCTGCTGCCAGCTGACATAATTGGTGCCAACTTCCCTAGATAAACGATTGATATTCTTTGAAATCTAATGTTTTTATTCAACAGCTTCATCAGTTTGTAACAGCAGAGCTACATTCTTAGACCCTATTTGCACAGAAATAATTGTACCTATGAGCCTTAGGCTGACTGTAATAATTGTGGAAGTTGTCTGTGATCTTAATACTGTGTGAACGTCAGGCCATGTCTGTAATTTCTTAAGTAAAAATTCCAGGGCAAATTACCAAACCTATTGCACTGTCCTGTGATAATACGAGTCTTGCACAAACTGATGTTTCTGTAATTTGATTGGGATATGCAATACTTTTCTCTACATTTATTCAGTTTATGTCCTGATCAAGGATGATGGAGGCTGTGAAGATGATGACATATTAGTGTTTTTAAAGTGTTTTGTTTGGAAATTCAGGAGTCATGTCACAGCATGAACCTTCACTGAAAGAGCAAATTTAATTTCTTTTGAAGATTCAAAAGATGATGAAATGGATGACAAGTTTGCAGTGAGGCTACAGTGGAGAATATTTTCCTATCTTCCACCTGTCATCGAGAAGTGGTGAACCTGTCTTTGTCATCAGAACCAGGGAATAATGTGAGTAAAATAAAAAAAAAACTCTCTTCTTCTTCTTCTTCTTCTTCTTCTTCTTCTTCTTCTTCTTCTTCTTCTTCTTCTTCTTCTTCTTCTTCTTCTTCTTCCTCCTCCTATATTATAATTTACAAATATCTACTTCTAAACATTCAGCAGTGGACTAGTTACACCCTGGGGAGCCAACGTCCAAGAAGACATAGATGAAACAGATTGGAATGATACTTGATTGAAGACACAAAAGCAAACAATAAATCATCAATTTAAGTTCAATACAAATGGCTGATATGGGTGAACTCCATAACCCCTGTCAAACTTCACTAAATGTCTGGTAATATTCCAGACATATGTGGTCTTAATGAAAAAGGAACCAATCTTCACTCTCTTTGAGAATATTGTGGAGAGATGTCATCAGATAAAGGTTGGAGGTGTTCAATATCAACATCTTTCTAATTATTAAACTTTATGTAATTGGAATCTATGCAATTTCGCACAAACACAGAAATGAACTAATCTACAGGACTTTGGAGTTCTGCAAGTCAGGAGAGTTATTGCACTATGTTGGAATACTATTGATACTCCCTTTACGAAATTTTGGATTAAGAAACTTTCAGAATGTGTTATTCTGGAAAGACATACATTACTAAGGGAAAAAAGAGGGAAAGTAAGCCTCATTTGTAAAAATCTGCTGTAATTTATTAAAAATATTGGGAAATAGAAAGAGAGGGAGAAAACAGATATAGCAGGAAGGTGTGTTGGGTTAATAATTTAGTTTCTTCACCTGATAGCTGTTTCCAGCAGTTTTGATGAGAACACTTTGACTCATCTAGTTCAGACAAGTCAGACCCCATCGGATACAAACCACAAGCAAGTTTATTTGAAGTGTTTGTACAAATGTTACCTTTACAATCAGGTTCACATGTATGTATATATGTCTGCTGGTGCCTGTCACTCAAAATTCACAGCACATTTTCAGCTGAAAAATTTACACAAGGGTTCGGGTTCTCCCCGCTGGTCATGTGGCTGGGTTTGGCCTCACCACTACCCCGAGCCTAAGCCTCAAAGACCATGTGAGGGCTATCACCCTGAAGAGCACCCTGTGTGTTGAACTTGCTCATTCTGCTCTGCTGTGATAATAAAGGCCTGTTCAAACTGTTCCCCATCTCCACTGTTCTGCTTTTGGGTCCAAACTACTCCAGTTTCAATATACTGTAATGAGTAAGTCCACTCTGGACACAGTAAACGCAACAAGCACAAGCCAGCAGTAACATGTGTATATAAAGACTCAAATAAACCTATTTATCTACAAAGCACTCAGGGAGTGTACCGCAGCTGCACAATTACCCAAATGCATTCTTTTAATGAGAGCAAATGGTTTCAGAAGCACTATCTGCTAAAATCGATCAAATACATAAATTGAATGGCAATCATGGTGGAGCGGGGATTTATGAGAACAAAAATGTTTTCAGCTTCATACATGCTCGCTCTGATGAGACATGAATGAAGCAAACAATTTGTTTTTCTTTTTTTTTTTTTTTTTACAAGATAACAGTAATTAACACAAAAAGATCAATAATGCCCTCACCCTGATGTCTGAGAGTGTTCTATTCTATAAACGCCTACTTATTTTCATACTGTTGCTGATGATCCTTCATATACCTGATGTTTGACATTAATAACCCTCAAATGAATGTGTCAATGCTAACATGTCGCTGTGTGAACATTATGTTGAAAATATACTTCGATCCTGATCAGGGAATAAATGCCCTTACATGTAACATTTTGCTTTAGGTTACGCACTGTGAGTAGCATATCTTAAAAACATTGTATGACATGATTATGTAACACTGCAGATGTGGCATTTACACATTACTGACCTTGGAGTCACTTGGAATTCACTTTCACCTAGTGTAGTAGCACTTGTTGTCGAGATGTGAGGCGTAAGTATATGGAAACATAAAAGCAGTGCAATGTTTTGTTTTTTTTTTGACAAAAAGCATGATCTTGCCATGACCTTTTATTTTTATCATGTCAAGAGTCAAACACAGTAAACACAAGGATAGTGATGCCAGAAAACAACCTTTGCTGTGTTCCTGCAGAATCAAATATGTGCAAAATACTTACATAATATAAATAAACATAAAGATATACATTGTTTAGTGATTTATTTTAAGTCTGAGGGCTGTAGTGATGGCTTTTGCATTTCAGTGTGACTGAAAGTCTATTTTAATACATTACAACTGTATTTCCATCACTTCCTGTTTAAATTGTATTTGTATCCATGTACAGTTACTCATATTGTGTATTCTAAATACAATAGCACTGTTGTTTTGTGTTACTCCTCAACACTGTAGAGCAGTTGGTTGAGTGGATTGACCATTTATTTTAAGTGGCTGGGTCCCTAGTCCTTCCTCCCCACATGAGTAATTCACAAAATAATATTTATCAGAAAGGACATCTGCCAAATATTACTTTGGGTAACACTCTTGTCAAAAACACAAAACTATACAGTTACCTTATTGTGAAAATGAGAATTAGCATGTTTTCATTATTGTAAAATGAGCTGTTTATTTGCACCATGTTAAAATCTCATTAAAACTGATGTTACTAAGCAAAAACTTCAATTACCTTTTAACATACAGTTATTTAAGTGGTCTGAGAGACAGATTCTTCTCACTTCTGTGAACTCCAGTTTTGTGTTGTGGAAAATCCACATCATTGTGCAGGTTTTGGCTCATCACAGGTCTTTTAAAAGAGTGATATTTAACTTATTTTAAATGGAATTATGCATTTTAAAACATTTCCCTGTGGTCTACATAAACTGTAAATGTAATGCTTGGGTCTGAATTCTTCATTAATTCAACTCCACGGGTCAACCCTATTTCTGAGTAATGACACCAGAAAGGTCGTTTTGAGTGCTGGCCCTTTAAATGCACATGAGCTACTTCATGCCCCACCCCCTCCAGGTTGTTGACTGTGGTGCTCTGTCCCATTCAACCAACAACTGAACATGTTAGGTAATCTGCTCAAAGTTTGGACATATTTTCACTGTGGACTACAACCGCTGCTGCTAACAATTATGTCATACTTGGAGAAATGTTCGTCGGAAGTCTGGACCTTATATGTGCAAATGTCGTGACGTAAGTAGTAATAGATGTAACAAATTAAGCAGGAATTAAAACAGGTTGTAGAAATCCACTCGATTTTTGCCAAAATGAATATAAAGATAGCTTTGCAGCACCGGGAGGGTTCAAATTCAAACTTTTGGAACTATTAGGGTCCAAATACACAAATAAATGTACCAAAGACTAATAAAAGTGGGTTTAGCTAAATATGACCCCTTTAAAGCAGAGGAGGAGGTTACATGACTAATGCGCTCTATGCACAGCTCCACTACTTCCTGAACTTCAGGCAGCTCCTTTATTTCCCGTCTTTCAATATTGGACACACTGATTAATCCAGGTGTACCTGACCACAGACGTCACAACAACAAGTAGCAGACACACCTGGATTAATCAGCGTGTCCAATATTGAAAGACGGGAAATAAAGGAGCTGCCTCATCTTCATCCCAACCTGGGAACAATCAAAAAGTAAAAGGGGTCATTTTGGTAGAAGAGTACAGGAAAAGGCTGAGAAAATTGGTGTTGCAAGTCTTGCAGTTAGTCCTATTGTGGTTCATCCACTGCACTCCATGGTTGCTACTGGTTCCAGTGATAGATACAACACTACATGAGAAAATAAAGAAACACAAAGGAGATTATGGGTAACTGGCAATGATGTATGATGATAGGTATTATGGATATGTTCAAGTCTTTACTGATGGATCCAAGCAACCAGACACTGGAATAAGTATCTGTAGCATTTGTAGTACCAGAATTTGATGCTAAATGTGCCTCAAGAATACCAGGTCATTTTTCAGTGTTTTCAGCAGAACTTATAGCAATCATAATGGCACTGCAATGGGTGGAACAAACTAAGCCAAAAAGAGTAATAATATGTAGACTCATTATCAGCTTTGGAAAATCTCACATCAGGTAATTTAAGTGACAGGGATGATCTAGTCTATGAAATATTAGTTATGTTATTCCAAATTCAAAGTATTGGAACACATCTTAGATTGGTTTGGGTGCCAGCTCATGTGGGACTGGTGGGAAATGAACTGGCGACAAATATGCTAAGCAAGCCCTTAGAATGGACATCAGTTCATAGTAAAGTTGGCAAAGCAGAAGCAAATTCAATACTAAGAAGAAAATTATGAAGATATGGCAAGATCAGTGGAACAAAGAAAACAAAGGAAGAGAACTTTTCTTTATCAGACCATATGTTGGTTTGTGGTGCTGGGGCAGGTGTAGAAAAGAAGAGACAATACTCATAAGGCTCAGACTAGGACACACTGGATTAAATAAGATACTATTCTTAATAGGAAAACATGAGAAAGGAAAATGTGACCGGAGGAGGAGGAGGAGGAGGAAGAGGAAGAAGAAGAGGAAGAGGGAGAAGAAGAGGGAGAAGAAGAAGAGGTAGAAGAAGGTCATCATCCTCATCCATCACTGGCCACTGAACTTACACAAGTTCAGTTCCACTGACTAACATTTTCTGTGTAATTTTTTGTCTTAGTAAATTCATCCCACAGGCTGGATTGGACCCTTTGGGAGGCTGGTTTTGGCACATGGCCCGTATGTTTGACACCCCTGGTCTAAAGCGACTAGTCTCACAGCAAATCAGAGATGGCCTTCCTCCCTCCTTCAACCCCGATCTGTTGACTTACAAAAGAAAATGGAGGCAGCCATTGTCTTAACACTTCATTCAGTGCTGAGTCATCTGGAGAATTGGAAGACCTATGTGAGGATCACATGAAATGGTCGAGGGTTTTCATCATTGTATTATTTCATGATTTTGTTGTGAGCATGACTGTTACATTTCCCCCAAAACAAAATCCAACAGAACATAGACCGGGGTCACAAGTTGGGAAATTAAAAAACTAGACAAAAACCAAGAAAAAGGGGTAAAACCAATGTAGGGTCCTTTTTAAGGGGTTCTAAAAGGACCCCACGAAGGGTGTATTCACACCTGTCTTGTTTGGTTCATTTAAAACGAACCAGAGTTCATTTGCTCCCTTGGTTCGGACCTTTTCGGCTGATGTGAATAAAAACCACCAAACTCTGTTCCGGACCAAACAAGTGAACCAAGACCCAGCTAAAGAGGTGGTCTTGGCGCAGTACCATACGAACCCTGGTGTGGTTTATTTGAGGTGTGAAAGCAGCCCGGACCCGATCCGACACAGTTGGTTTTTTTTACTGTTGTGGAAACGGTGCATTATTAGTTCATATTCGTACTGTAGAAAGGCAGCAGTCAAAAGCCAGTATAATTTTTTTCATTTATGTTCCCAGTAATTGAACTTCAGTGTGGGTATGGGTTGGATTCGGTGCTTATGCAAAACAGTAACATACGGACATTTCATTTTCAGAATTCCAGTTAGATTTGTCTGTTGTGCTTGAAAAGAAAAATAATAAACGACTTCATCAGCCCCAGCAAACTTTACCTGTGTTAAGGAATTCTGTACCTGGCTAAACTTAACGGTGATATAGGATAGCTACACATAGGTAAGCAGTACGTAGCACTAATGCTTTTTGATAACAGTCTTTTGACATACTACATACCTGTTGCGTCTTGCATGAAGAAGAGCAACAGTCACAACATGATGTGTGCACGAGCGCTGTCCTCCGTAGCCGTCTTACTCTGTGTCTTCGTCGTTGAGAAATGAATTCTACAATATTGTAAGCCTGACGTTGCATCAAACGCTCTTGCTGCTCAAACATTTGTGCAAACATCTGCATCTGTAAAAACCATATCGCTATGACAATAACAAAAACAGCATGCAAAATTTCCATGATTCTCTCCTTTCACTTTGGACTTCGCGCTTTAATTGACACTGCTCATTTCTGTCCAATGACTGAACGACCTCAGCGCACATGGTTTTGTTTACACATTTTGGTCCACTTACAAAAATGTACAATGTGAAAGCGAACCGCACCAAAAAAATAAAATAAAATTTTGGTCCAGCCCAAACCAAGTGAACTATCGGACATTCCTGGTGTGAATACGCCCTTAGTCTATCACAGGGATGTCCAGATCTGGTCCTCGAGGGCCACTGTCCTGCATGTTTTAGATGTATCCCTCTTCCAACACACCTGATTCAAATGATAAACCTGTGACCAAGCTCTGCAGAAGCCTGATAATGACCTTCAGGTGTGCTGGAAGAGGGAAGCATCTAAAACATGCAGGATAGCGGCCCTCGAGGACCAGGACTGGACACCCCTGGTCTGTTGTAAAGATAGGGAAAATAATGGGAAGGTGGGCCTTAAACACTAGTGTGGAAATGGGAGTCACTGGTCAAGATGGGGGGAAGACAGAAAATGGCCAACCAAAAACTAACTAAGTGAGGATGGATGTCAGACAACCAGTAGAGAATGCTGCGTTCTGGACAGTTCAAAGCCAACTGAGCTGCTGAGCTCCAGCTCCTTTTAAAGCCTACTTGGCTAATTACAGCCAGGTGAGGGAACCACGGCAACTGAACCTGATAATCCTCAATGACCTGTGGCCAAGATCCTGAACCAGAGGGAAAACAACTGTGGGGTAATCTGTACCTGGAACAATGACTAAAACATGAAAGACCTTACTTGTTTGTGCTATTATTGTTAGTCTACCCAAAGTGATGTAGTAGTCAACATAGGCCTCAGCCACAGTTAACAGTACTGGCCAGATTATTACCTCCGCCAAGTGTAACAGTGGAGGTTATGTTTTCATCGGGGTTTGTCTGTTTGTTTGTCTGTTGGCAAGATAACTAAAAAAGTTAGGGATGGATTTTCAGGAAATTTTCAGGAAATGTTGATATTGGCACAAGGAACAAATGATTAAATTTTGGTGGTGATCGGGGGGAGTGGAATGATCTGCTTTGACAGAGAACTGCGCTCTCGGAGTGCTTTTCTAGTTAATACTGTGATTGTTTTTGACCCTCTTATCAAGCCATGTCATTTTTTCCAAGATGTACTGACATTCCTCTGTTGACTCTGTTTAGATGATATGTATACCCTTGTGAATAAATAATCATAGGTCAAAGTATGATGGCAACATGTCTAATATAACACCCTCTGTCTTCTGGGAAGCTCTTTATTTTTCTTTCAGAGATATGATGTTTTGTGACTACTTGATTATGCTGTATCCGTGCTGAAAATAAATGGACATGATTTGATTTGAGGCCTACACTTGTTTTCAATATATTGCACACAATTTTACAGCATTCAACACAATATTCCACTGTTTCACTGTCCCTTACCACAATAACAATGATGTCTTAAATCCTTATCTTATCTTATCTTATCTTATCTTATCTTGTCTTGTCTTGTCTTGTCTTGTCTTGTCTTATCTTAACTTAAAGATAAGCATTGTTTGCCAATATTTACTGCATATTTGTCTTGTATGTTTATATTTTTAGCAGTCACCCTCTAGGCTACGTGGTCTAATTTACAAATTTTTTTCTTTTCTGTCTTTCCAAGTACTCTCTCTCGTTCTCTTTCTTCCCTGCCCACATACACAACACACACTGCCCACAGGACAGTAATGTCCTTTGACAGGCTGCTAAGGTCAACCCTCGGGCTGTGTGATAGCTTCACTTCGGGGGATTGTTGAGGAGATGGGTGTCTGTATCTTTTTGCGTTCATGTCTCTGATAGTAAAGGGCTAGAAAATGGTGGTGGTGGTGGAGGGCTCCTCATGTTCCCTACAGAGAGAAGAAACACACTGAAAAGGAGCGTACATGGGGGGGGGGGGGGGGGGGGGGGGTATGAAGCAGCAGAGAACAAATATAAATGTTATAGTCATAGAAGCATAAGCATGAAGGTGTCTCTGGTTTGTTTGCTGCTACTCTGCTGTTGTTAAAGGAGATAGAGTAACAGGTTGTCAGACACTTTTTTTTTTTTTTTTTTTTTTATCTCATAGTAGCTTAAAAATTGTTTCAAGCATGTGTTATACAGAAATACTGCCTGTTTGAAGTTCTAAACTGGTGTAATTACATGCAGATGAGGTATTATTAAGCCGCATTCAGATTTACAGAAATATGCATGAAGCTAAAATGTCTTTAAAAGACCCACCTTACATTCCCCTCTGACATAATCGGATTTTACCACATCTCAACAAATGCACAAACTGAATATTAGGAGCATCAAAAGGATGGTTATTTACTAAATGTGCTTTTCATAAACACCAGAGGTGAAACTCAATTCTGATCCTTCACTCTCTCTCTCATTAACAGGATTCTTTTAAACCTGCAGCTGTGTTAAATACATCAAAATCTATGTTTCCAAGATGGTTTGTGTGTTTGCAGTAGATATGCCATTATGTTTGTCTGAGGTATTACTCAGAGCACTACAAACTCAAACCACATGAACATGGCAATCTCAAAAAAGGCTTTAACCCACAAAGACCCAACCCACTACTGGCAACCAAAATCTTCTACCAGTATAAAATGTTTAATAACTTCTGATCCATGAAACATATCAATACATCTAAATAATTGGTGTAAAATACAGTTATTCATCTTTTCATGGTCATCAGATATGACCCATTTGGATGTCCAGAGGCTCCGTTGTTACTGTGGAAACATCCATCTATCTTCTACAACATTGATTCACCAGTAAAACCCATGGAGTCGGATCAATGACAGTGGATGGACACACTGGGTTTATGATCAGTTAAGGATATATTTTGTTGTAAAAGTCAGATTTTCTTCATTTTCTCTGTTTCTGATACTACGACAATTAACTTTAATCTTAGCTTTTATGAACATCTACATGACCAGTAAATTAAACATGGGAAAATACCTGATTTTTATTGAAGAAATGCAAAATACAGAGGATAATATTATAATAAATGGTGAAAAATCCCTTAAGAAAGGTTAACTAGAGAGAAAAATTTATTTTGGAACTCATACAAAAGTCACACTGGGTCTTTAAGGGTTAAATTCATCCGTCTGTAATACAACAAGACAGCAGCAGCATCCTCTGGGATCTCATCTTACAGACCAACACCAATGAGTTAAGCTTTGAAGCAGAGGCAGAAAAAGATAATGTTACATGAAATTTTTCATCCATAAGAATATCAGTCAGTATGTACAGTTAAATGTACATGGACACATTATCTACAATAAATAAAAACACATTCTAAATGGAATAATTTGCAAAGTCAGTTGTTGTTTTGGTGCTTTATATCTGTTTCAGTCATAGTATAAGATTTCTGTTCAGTTCCTTTTAAGGCCAAAGGAAAGAATGCAATAATTTTATTGATTTTGCTTTTTACCTCATCAGTATTCTCAAAGGGCTCTGGTGGATCAGCAGCGTCCTGAAAACTCTGTATCTTTGTCATCCTTGATCATCCTCCTTGGCTGACGCTCTGAGAACTATGATGTAACAGAGAACACCTCATTGATCCTGATTCAACACATCATAATAGCAAGTTAAGTTCAAGAGCACAATGCTACCTTTTTTGGTTTTTACTGTCTGTTTGCTTTTCTACTCTGAAAGCAGACAGTCACTTGAACTTTCGTTTTGTTTTCCACATGGGTAGGTCTTGGATGTAGTTTGACAGATCGGAATGAATTTGGAATTCTTTTCTTAATGTCAAACAGAAAAATGTCTTCAGTATAGACTAAAATGTCAGCAACCTGGTCGCTGCTACTCAGCAGAAGAGTTTATCTGCTTTGTAGAACAATCAGTGGTTGAAAGAATCAGAGTCTGTTAAGTGTTTCTGCTACCAACACTGTTTCTGCAAATGGGCAGTTATGTCAAAGTGCTCCTCACTGTGTGACAGAACAATAACCTCTGAGCTACAACAACTCACTGAAAGACAGACATCTTTTATGTGACTGTCTTTTTTGCAGGGATTGAATCAGTGCAAATGTGCAAATTTAACACCAAAACAATTTCTCCGAGGACTATGTTGTAGAGAGATTGTTTATCGTAAGACCAGCGTGACTTGTTTAGAGAAACAGAAAGAAGAAAAAACAACACATTGTCTTGTCCAGAGTGTTAGTGGATGGAGCCAGGCCTATCTCCAGTCCTGGTACAACACTGACAAACTGTGATACCCTTTAAAAAATAATTCAGGGACTTAGTAAATATCACAATAATAAAAAGGTATGCTACCTTAATAAAATCTCTGAAAATCACTTAAGGGCTTATTAAAGTTGGACATACCAAGATAAATGCTTAAAAATGTAACAGTTAATTTAGTCTTATATTTACATCTATTATTTAAGTTTATATTACAAAAAGAAATGAGTATTTGAGTCACGTATTATATTTTTAAGATAGCCATAATATTTTCTGTAAATACCAGTGAGGATATTTGAGTATGGACCAATTATACCGATCAGTTTCAATAACTTTAATTATTACTCATTCTTTCTCAGTAGTCTTCATCTCTAACAACATCTTAAGAAAGTAAGTTTTGTTACCCAGAACGTCAAGATGTGCATCATTCGCGTGTAAAGAGGGTGGATTATAACCATAACCTATAACCCATATATTGACCTGAAGTACCCCTAGATTAAAGAGTAAATACATTTTTTAAAAATTAAGTAAATGTAACTTATTTATTCTGATATTTGATAGTCCAGTATGAATTACATTCTGTTAAAAACATTAAGTAAATGTAGAAAATTTGTTTTGTTAAATAATCTCATTTTCAGTTGCATCTACCTAACATTTTAATTATATCGACTCATTTTTTGAGTGGTTTGAACTCAGGGTCACTATTGCATAGACTTAAAATTTTAATCATATCAACTCAGTTTTATATTCATGGTACTCAATTTAGTTATTCAGATGGGCTTCATTTTTTTTTTTTAATTACATTTACTTAATTCATAAGGTAAATCTAAATGACCTCACAGCTTTCAAATTTACTCAGTATTTTTAACTGTAAAAATGTTACACAGATTAAATTGCGTAGAGCATAGTTAAAGTTCTTAGAGTGTACAGTAGGCCTGACTGAAAAATCCTTAATATCAGATCCTATGCTCTGGGTCTTTAAGTGTCATTGGTCAAGACTGAAACACTACTTGTGCCACCACTTTACAAAACAATCAGTCTCATATATTACTTTTATTATAATATTTTTCTATACCTGAATCTACTTTTGCTTTTGTATGAGCATGCAACGTCATAACTTCAAAAAATCTATATAAATGATTTTAGCAGACATGATAAATGTCACCTGTGCCATGGTTGTCAAAGAGAATGTGAAAAAATACATATGCCCCTCAGCGCTCGTCAAGGACACCTCACACCCCCACCACGGTCTTTTTTCACTGTTGCCCTCCAGAAGAAGATTCCGCAGCATCCAAAGCAGAACCACCAAGTTCTGTAATAGTTTCTTTCCTCCAGGTCATCAGACTTTTAAATTTAAAGTCTGTAAAATACTATTGCACGACTGGCGCTTTTAATCTGTATTTTATTACATTTTATTATATTTTATTACATTTTGCACTGTACTTTGCACTGTTCTTTGTCCTTTGCTTGACCTATATTCCATTGTGTACGTGTTCATATTCTACATATTTTATATTTTACATTTTACCATCTATAGTCTATTTTTACTCTGTTATATTTTTACTGGAGCGAGTTTAATGCAATGACATTTTGTTCTGTATATATTTGTATATCTGAATGACAATAAAGTCTGTCTAAATCTATAGAAGAATGTCAATGTGAAGTTCTCCAAAATCACTTGTACGTAGCTTTTCATTTATTAGTACTTGAGGTTAATACATGAGGTTGAGTGACTGAAAAGATGATTCTCTTTTGCTTTTCTCTGTTGACCTCTTTGATGCTCTGAAATAACAGAAATAGAATTGCTTACATTTTTACAGTACTTGAATAAATGAACATTCCACTACTGTTTCTTGATATATTTCTTTTTGCGAACAGATTATATCTCATCGCATATAAGACATGTTTTGTGTGGTGTTGGATCTCATCTAATGATGGATCATCTGAAAAGCACTTACGTCGTACTTTCAGAAATGCAAAGCAGTCTCCAGCTACAGCAGCTACTTTCACTGACGTGTAATGATCTTGTTTCATGTTTGGATTATGTGTACGGTCTGTAGATTGTCCTTTCTCTAAATCACCTTGAAATCAAAGAAAGAGCAGAAATGTACACACAACAGTGTTGGGCAAGTTACTTGGAAAATGTTGTGAGCTAAGCTACCAGTTACTCTGCCATGAAAGAAGCTCCACTACACAGAAGCTACCACCCAGTCAAATGTAGCAAGCGAAGTTACACAAACACCACAGAAGTGGCTCACTACATGTGAAGCTACTTTAATTTGCTTCAACTTAACATGGTAATAAACTTAAGAAACTACATATTTAAATTACCGAATTCATGCAAAGTCAATTCCATTGGGTTATCAATAGCAGTCAAAGCGGCGTCTATGTATATGTCTATGGTGTAGACAGGGGACTCACTAAAAGCCAGGTGTTTCACCCAGGGGGCGGGGCTCTATGTCCTGCATCAAACACATTGTGTACATGACAGACAGTGCACTTCGGAGTTTACCTGATTGGTTTAGATGTGTGGAAGAGAATGATTTATTTAAGGTGAAATATGAACAAGGATGCATTGTCAACTTCAGATTTAAGTATTTTAGTTAAATAAATGTTCAAAAAATAACTGAAACACCATGTTTTCCTCATGAATACATTTACATTAATGCAGTCTGCTTGTGTGGCCAGTAGGGGAGAGTGGGGTGAATTGTACCAGTTTTTACTCAGAGTGACTTTAAAGCGAGGCCATGACAGTAATGCCTCCGACTTAAGTATGTACATATATTTCAGGATGTGGTGCATCCCTGGGAACAATAACTTTGGATCTGAAATAAACTGTTTAAGAAATACAGCTTTTGAAAAAAAAAAGTGGTCTGGTGGCACAACTTGTCCAACTTGCAACATACGTTGGAACATAGGAGAAAATCTATGCTCAAGCCACTTTACCAGCATGAACCATTTGAAAATGTTTTTCCCATCCATCCATCCATTATCCACCGCTTATCCGGGGCCGGGTCGTGGGAGTAACAGTCTAACCAGGGATGCCCAGACTTCCCTCTCCCCAGACACCTCCTCCAGCTCTTCCGGGGGGATCCCGAGGCGTTCCCAGGCCAGCCGAGAGACATAGTCTCTCCAACGTGTCCTGGGTCTTCCCTGAGGTCTCCTCCCGGTGGGACATGCCCGGAACACCTCCCCAGGGAGGCGTCCAGGAGGCATCCGAAACAGATGCCCGAGCCACCTCAGCTGGCCCCTCTCGATGCGGAGGAGCAGCGGCTCTACTCCGAGCTCCTCCCTGGTGACTGAGCTCCTCATCCTGTCCCTAAGGGTGCGCCCAGCCACCCTGCAGAGGAAACTCATTTCAACCGCTTGTATCCGGGATCTTGTCCTTTCAGTCATGACCCAAAGCTCATGACCATAGGTGAGGGTAGGAACGTAGATTGACCGGTAAATCGAGAGCTTCACCTCTCGGCTCAGCTCCTTCTTCACTACAACCGACCAATACAGCGACTGCATCACTGCAGACGCTGCACCGATCCGTCTGTCAATCTCACGCTCCATCCTTCCCTCACTCATGAACAAGACCCCAAGATACTTGAACTCCTCAACTTGGGGCAAAGACTCCCCACCGACCCGGTGAGGGCAGACCACCTTTTTCCGGTCAAGAACCATGGCCTCGGATTTGGAGGTGCTGATCCTCATCCCGCTCGCTTCACACTTGACTGCAAACCACCACAGGGCATGCTGAAGGTCCAGGTTTTTCCTGCAGTGATAATAATGATCTATGAACATTAAGGCTCTAATAGCCTTGAAATGGCCTGTTCTACCTAATTTTTGTGAAGCAAGAAGCAATTATTTTATTTTTAACACTTGTGCCTCACAAATGTTAAAACCATGTTGGAGCTATGCTTAGAAAAGCATTCTCTACAGAAAAACATGTTTATGTGATCGCATAATTCAATGCATAATCAAGCTAGCACACATTATGGGGGTTCACATTTTTTCAAAAAGGGCAATAACAATGATTTATGAATATAAAGACTCTAATAGCCTTGAAACAGACTGCCTGTTCTACCTCACTATAGAAGCAGGAAGCAATTATTTTATTTTTAACACTTGTGACTCACTTGTACCATGTTTAACCCATAAAGAACTAAACCATAACCACAACTTTCTGTGAGGTAGTGTATGCTTACTTCTGTATGTTTGCTTATCATAGCATGTAATTAGACATTTTTCATTTAGTAGTAGTTAGTAGTTACACCAAGGTGTGGGAGAAGAATCTGTTTATTTCATTAAAACATGTTTTTCCAGTTCCCACATATTTTTGCAAATTCGCACCTTTTTGCAAATTTCCACAGTTTCACTGCATAAAATCACGTAAACCCGCACCTATTCCATCACATAATCAAGGATTTTTGCCTGTATTTTTCTGGAGGGACTGGAAACTGCTCTTTAATAACATAGTGCAAACTCAAAACTGAAATCAATGTTAGCTAAATTAAACAAATGGCAGGTAAGTCAAACACTGATGAGGCATGCCCATCGCCTCATTTTCCAGCTGTTCTCGGCCCTCCCTTGTTAGCTTGTTTCTATGTGTGTAGGTCTCAGTGTGTGGTTGTGTGGATTTATTAGGGTGGGTGTGTCGGTGTGGGTCTGGGTGAGAGGGTGTGTGGGTTAGGGTCTAGGTCCATTGGTCTGGGATTTGTGTCTCTGGGTGTGTGGATCTGGATATGTGGGTATTTGGGTTGGTTGTGTGGGTGTTAGAGTTTGGATGTGTTTGTGGGTCTGAGTTTATGGGTGTTTGGGTCTGGCTGTGTAGGTCTAAGTGTGTGGATGTGGGTGTGTGGTAATGTGGGTCTGGGTGTGTTGGTGGTGGTGGGGGTCTAGATCCGGCCGACTACTTAACATCCCATTTGTCGATGCTGCAACCCTGCATGTCTTGTGTTTATAAGTGCGAGGCATGATGGGTTTTGGTCTAAAATTAAGAATGTCATATAGTTTTAGTGATAAAATGTAAGCATACAATTTACATTCATTTTCTGAACCCACTTTATCCTCACTAGGGTCACGGGGGTCGTTGGAGCCTATCCCTGCTGCTTATGAGTGAAGGTGGGGTACACCCTGGACATGCCAGTTCATCGCAGGGCTGACATGTAGAGACAAACAACCAATCACTCACATTCACACCTATGGGCAGTTTAGATTAACCCATTAACCTAACATTATTTATATTAAATTTTATTTATTTATAATTATTTATTTTATTTTTCATTTAAATATAGTAGTCTTACATGGGACTGTTTGTAAAACAAGGGGTTTTTCTGGACTACTTAAAAAACAAATGCCCAAATTGAGAGTATACCCACTTCTCCAGGGACCACTACACCACTGACCAACTGGTTCCTTTAGTGCTTGTGTCACAGCCATTAACCACAGAAACAGAGGGGAACCGGCCGTAATGCTCTTTACTGTGGGTTTGGCGGCTCTGAAAAGAGCCTTTGTGGTGATCACCGTCCACACACCTCAGCCAACAACCATCCGATGTTCAGCAGAGCACCATTTCCCTCTGCATTGAAGTGAACGCTGTCATCTGACAGGTGCTCCAGGTGGTACCAGGTGTGTGGTGCAGGTCTCATTTCCAACTCCTCCATGGAAACTCAGCCCCACATGACACACCTGGTCCACTCCATCCTGTATGCACTGTCCGCTCACTGGTACTGAGAGCAACGACGTGGCAGGAGGTAGGGGAACATAAATAAGGGAGTGGGGAAAAGCTCCATCGCTGCCCGGATTCTGTTGTGCAGTCCACAAGCACAGGCACGGCGGCTCCAAGAATGTGCACGATGACGTTCCAGTAAACCACGCCCACTTGGGTTAAACGCCTGGTTTATAGTGAGTCATGTGCAGACAGTGTGTGCCCCGATTCCAAACAGTCTTAAGTGCTTGTGTTGTGCATTATATAATTGAAATTTCTAGACTACAAACTGCTTCTCCACTGTGTTAATCCATATAAAAATAGCTTCTGTGCTCGTTACCATGCTACTTGATCAATAAAAGAGTTAAGCTACTGAAACGTTACTTGATTCAGGAAATAGTGACGTTACTGCCAAGCTACTGAGAATTGTAGTTAGTTACTAGCTTCGCTACAAGTAGCGACACTACTGCCCAACACTGCTTATTAGAGAGGGGCCAAATATTATCTGACTAGAGTAAAATTTTCTTCAATTTGAGTAAATTTTACTCAAGGAAATTTCATGAAAAAATTATTATTTTTTTAATTATAGGGTCATTTTTCTGCCTCAAATACAAGAATGTGAATCCTTTCCATCCCTGGATAACTGTGAATGAACTAACATTTTTAAAATAATCCCCACATAATTTGCATATTTGAGTAAAATCTACTCAAATTGAAGAAAATTTTACTTTACTCAGATAACATTTGGGCCCTCTCTAAAAAGAGTAAAAGTTACTTCTTGGGTAGAGCTCTCCAAACTCAATATAGAGCCAAATTTATTCAATATGGAGCCAAATGTACTCAGTATAGAGCCAAATTTACTATTTTTGAGGAAAATACTTTTGACTCTGGGAAAAATGTTCCATAATTTTTCCTGTGATGTAGAACAATACACAGCAAATCCGGAAGCATTAATTTTCCAGAGTTGAATTTAATCCATAACAACACAAACATCCACCGTGACCAAGATCATTCACTGATGTAAAATGTTCAATAATTTGACAGACTAATTCTATCAATCCATGTAAATAATTGGTGGAAAATACAGTTTGTCATCTTTTCATGGTCATCAGATATCACCCATTGGGACATTCAGAGGCTCCGTGGTGAACGTGGAAACACCGTTATCGTCTGTTGATTCACCAGTGAAACCCATGGAGTTTGATCATGGATAGTGGATGGACACACTTATTTTATGTTCAATTTACAATATATTTTGCAGAAAAACAATCTTTTTCTTCAGTTTTCTCTGTTTTGGATGTAAGAACCCCAAATTTAAACTGAGCTTTAATGAGCATCTACATAATCAGTGCATTAAATATAGAAAAATACCTGATTTTCACTTAAAAAGGCTAAATACAGAGCATAATATTAGCATAAATGGTGATAAATCACTCAAGAAAGGTTAAAAATAGAGAAAACTTCATTTGGGAACTGTCACAAAAGCAGCACTGGGACTTTATATGTTAAGAGTGTTGATTTGGCCATTGTTTTTTACTCTCCTGTAGTGTTCATTTGGTCTGCTCTGGTTTGGTCATAATGTTGATAAGCTTTGAGCTCTCTTGATAGAGGGCTGATTTTACATGAATTGATTCACCAAAACATCTACAAAATATTAATTGTCATATCATGCTCTACATAAATACATTACCCAAATGTTCTTAAAACACAACAGGAACTTCACCAGTGTTAATACAAAATAAAACTGTGCAGCCCTTAACAAGTAAGTATTAATTGCAAAATGAAAATATTCCACCACAAGTAAAGTTATGCTCTGTAAAAATGTGGAGAAGAATAAAACACTTTTGCACTGCTTTTCAATTTATTGTTATTTTTAGAGCAATGAGAAGCATGTTGACATGGTGGTTGTTTGCTCACACAAGTACAATTTTTAACACAGGGTCTAAGAAGGGGGGCAGCTTTATTTGTTATGAGGATTTATTTATTTATTTTTTTTCAGCTTTTATTTCTTAGATCACATTCTCATCCTGTCAAACATGCACATTGACCATATTCCCTGTATTTATAAACCTGAAAGCTTCAGGAAACCAATGTAATTACTGAGAATGAGTTTGGCACATATATAATTTGCATTTTCGTGCCTCCCTCCAGACACATTTGCTTGTTATTCTGGGGAAATTCAGCCAAAACCTTGGAAAAGCAATGTGGTATAGCAATTAACATTGCAAGTTACAGTAATCTTGTATCAACTAGGTTATAGTTTGATGATAAAGAAATATAATTAAGTAAGCCTATGGAATTAATTGAACATTATTTCCCATTATTAGAAAATAATGGGAAAACACATTCACAGCTAACAGGGTAAAACTACTTACTATTTTTGAAATAATATGGTAGCCTGTGAACGACAAGATTATCAGTGCGATAATATAGTGACATAAATTACCAAACTACATGATGTTTCCACAGTTTTATAGGCTCTTACATACCATCAAAATTGCATCAGTATATTTGATAGTCAAAATCGGCAATTACCACATTAAAATGTTAAATGTATCATATGTTCCATGCATGTGTTCCAAACCTTATCTTTTAATAAGGTGTAATAATAAGGTAATACTGGTCAAAATCATTTTAGTGTTGTGACAATAACTGAATCCTTGCTGCAAAAAGCTTGACTGCCTCCTTTTGTTTAATTTCATCACATCATGAATTCAACCACACACAGAGCAGGAGTAATTACATGGAAACACAGAAAGTGCTTTAATTTAGTCTTCTGATATTTAACTTTAAAGACCTGAAACTAACTTCATGGCATCGATCATGTGTTTATTCAGTTAGCATCAGGATCCATGCATCATCTGATTCTGAAGATTAATTTGGTTAATCCCTTTTAAACTATTGTCGCATATTTGCCTCAATATTCTGCTTCACCACCCGCAAACATAGTGAGGATAAAGCAGGTTCAGAAGATAAATGAATGAATGAATATACATTATGCCATTTATTTAGCAATGTCACTAATTTACATCATACCTATTGAACAACACTATATCATAGCAATTCAAATTAACAGTCTCCACTTAATTTAGTATCTGTGATGTGGTATGGGTAAGGATTCACATACATAGTGCAATCAGATTGATCTTTATTACAGAGCAAAACATTATAATGCATATGTAACATAATGTTCAATTAATTTGACTTTCATTATATAAAAAAGTTAGAACTCCCTGAAACATCAAGTCCTAAGACTAGCAAGTCCTCGCTACAATATAAATGTTGAAATTGAACACTGATAGCAACATAGAATAGAATAGAATAGAATAGAATAGAATAGAATAGAATAGAATAGAATAGAATATCATTGTAACAAGTACAACGAAATTAAAAGTGCAATCCAATCTGTTCATCATATTAAAAAAACAAAAACAAACAAACATCAAAACAGTCATGCTTGTTTTCAAGGTCATGTCCTCAGGTGGAAGTGTTGTGAAATTCTGTGTGCATGTTTCTCTGACCCAGTGTAACAGGCTAAAGTATACACCCAGTCCAGAATATGCCCCCGTTTATAGTGGCCTGTTACACTGGTGTGAATCATAACCAAGGTTATAATAGTTTTGGGTTTTCCATTATAGTTTAGTTTTATTTAGTTTTGATTTTTTTTTCTAATTCAGTTAGTTTTAATTAGTTTTTGGAGCAGGTTTTCTAGTTTTTATTAGTTTAAATTTTTTGTAATTGCTTGGTTTTAGTTTAGTTTTAGTATTAGCTTTTTCATATATTTTATCTTCCTTGCCATCGTATTCACAGAAATCCCATACAGGACTCTGCTGCTTTCTCCCAACTGTAGTCTCCATGTTTCCAGGTAGATTGGGGATGAGAAGCTGACTCTAAATGACAAGTCATGAGAAGTGACGGACTGTAAATTGCCATATTGTGCTGCCAGCTAAAATTGCTCAAGCGAAATAAATCAATTTCATATCAATCTGACATTGACAAAGATGAAAACAAAGGGAATTTTATCAATAATTTTTGTACGTTTTAGTTAGTTTTGTAAGTACACAATACAGTTTCAGTTAGTTATCTTTTTTCTTAAATAATAGTTTTTATTTATTTCAGTTAACAAAAATATTTTTTTCAATTCTAGCTTTCGTCATTTCTTTAGTTTCCGTTAACGATAATAACCTTGATCATGACAACTTGACAGCAACAACACAAATACTAATAATAATTAACTTATTATTAACTAATAAGTTACTTTTTTATGTAGTTGTGTGTAAGTTTTGCTTGTAAGGGGTTCATTTTTTTGTTGTAATTTTATATTACATACTCACATTTATGTTTTCTCTGGGAACATTAGGGTTTTTACTCCCTAATTATTTTGTACAGCCTTCCCAGAGCAATTTACAACAATTTATATTGCTATACATCTGCATTACACACATGCTGCACACATAGATATTAAACATAAATTCATAAATACAAACAATGCAATATATCAATCAATGCAACATATAAAGTTGTGCAATGCAGTGTCAGAATCACTTTTATTAATCAGTTTAATTGACTGAGGAATAAATCAATGTTTATACCAGCTATACCTGCACAGAACTACCCTGTATCTCCTACCAGATTGCAGTAGCCCATACTCACAGTTCAGTATATGAGAGGGTTCAGATACAATTTTTTGAGCTTGTTTTATTTAAATTGTTCAAAGATGATTTGGGGGTTGATTGGAGGTGTGGACATACCCATGATCCTCCTTGACTTTTCCAAGTTCATGCAAAGGTTTAGCTGTTCAATAAATATTAAACATCTTAAAGCAGTCATCCCTTTTGTTGTCAGAGGTGGTTTCATTATTTGAAGGTTAATCTAATGTTTTAATTTTTAACTTCCTTATTCCTTTTTGTTCAAAATAAGAGTAAATAGTGGCTTCCAAGTCAGGAAAACCCACACCCACAAGGTGTTACACTGGCAGATGTGTAATTTAAAGGATAGGAATCATTCATCCCTTTAGTGCTGTGAGAGTCAACACAGGGCAATACCACACAACATGAGATAATACTGTGCTGTTGAGAGTATTGTGATTCACGGCTGGCAGCTGCAGCACAAAGCCTGTAAATGCTGTGCTTTTGTGTAATAAATTGAAGACAAATGGAGGGCTGAAATCTAATCATCTCTATTTATCTTCAGCACGGATACAGTATATTCAAGTAGCCACAAAACATATCTGCTGAAGAAAGGTCGAGCTTTCCAGAAGAGAGAGGGTGTTGTATAAGACATGGTGCCATCATACTATGACCTATGATTATCATTTATTCACAAGGGTATATATACATCATCTCAACAGAGTCAACAGAGGAATGGCAGTATATCTTGGATAAAATTATATTTCTTGATGAGAGGATCAAAAACACAATCACAGTATTAATAATCTGACCTGTGCTGCTTTGGATAGGTTAACAATAATAACACAAACAAGTAAGGTCTTTCATATGTGTTTTGGTCATGCTCATAAGAAAATTCTGAAGTAATACAGGGATGAAAACCCTTGACCATTTTCATGGCTGAAAAAACACAACAGCAAACATGCGTCAGCTGTGGAAAAAATATAAAGAAGAAATGGTATCAGGGAAACAAGGAACTACCATAGGTGTGTGTGTGTGTGTGTGTGATAAAAGTTACTCTTTAGGTAGAGCTGTCCAAACTCAACATAGAGCCAAATTTACTCAATATAGAGAAAATACTTAATATAGAGGAAAATGCATTCTTTTTGAGGAAAATACTTTTGACTCTGGAAAAAATGCTCAGTAATGTTTTCTGTCTACAAGTAGTTGGGATGCATAAGGCAGACATAGCTCATTTCTGACTACAGCTGACATTACTCAAACACTCCCCTGCCTGTTTCTGATGAGGACCCCCCCCCTCTCTCTCTCTCTTTCTCTCTCTCTCTCTCTCTCTCTCTCTCTCTCTCTCTCTCTCTCTCTCTCTCTCTCTCTCATCATATCATCCAGCAGACTAGTGTGGGTACAAAGTTGGAGTGGAAGTGGAGCTGCAGTCGCCTCCTCTCAGTACCACGGACAGCGAACATCTGGGAGCCGGGACACAGATTTCCGTCAGTACCAGAGGATTAACTGGACTGATCTGACATCGAGGACTTTACTTCAGGCTGTTTGTTGATGTAAGACATAAGGAGACTTGTGACTTTCTGGCTGCTGGGTATCTGTCAGTGTGAACCCGCTGCTTCCTCGATCTGCGCGTGAATTACCAATGTGAAACGAGACTTAAAACATGTTATTCATAGGTGGACTGCATCCTGTTAAGTGCTAGAGTGTTGGGACAAGTCTGTACGCCGTGTTTTTAAGGCATGGTCATCATATGGAAAATGAAACCTAACTTAAATTCCGTGCGTAAAATCCAATCTGGCACTTTTTCTGTTTGACGCACAACACACTGGATCACATGTGCGTTAAAGAATCATGACCGTCTAATTTATGGTGCATAATTGTGGATCTGATTGATTTTGAGATCATTTATGTTTTTATTAAGTTGAACGTAGGACGTGAAGATAGAAAGAGGACGCAAAGAAGGTAGAACACCTGCGCGCATCTGCACCAAAGACATTAATGAAAGAATATCGATCGCTATAGACTGTACTTCTCAATATCGGGAGTGTTATCTGAAAGACAGGTGGGTTGAATCATTTGAAGTGAAAGGGAAACAAAAAAGTAAAAGGCTGTGCTTTAATAAGTGAGGCTGGGAGGAAAAGATCTGGACTTTTTGGCACCATCTCCCCCAGAATGGAGCTCCACAACCAGACCCACTGGTTACCCCCTTCATCGGACACGAACTCCTCTTCCTCGCCTTTCCTCGTCCCCTATCCCCGCCTGTTCAACATCTCCTCCAACATGTCCACTCAGAGTGTGCCGTTCCAGGGTAGCAGCACTCTGGTGACTGCGGTCATCTCCCTCACAGTTTTCATGGCAGGTCTGATCGGTAACACTCTGGCCATCTACGTGGTGCTGCGCTACGCCAAGATGAAGACCGTCACCAACATCTACATCCTGAACCTGGCCGTGGCCGATGAACTCTACATCATCGGGCTGCCCTTCCTCACCACCCAGAATGTGCTCTCCTACTGGCCGTTCGGCTCCTTCCTGTGCCGTGTGGTCATGACAGCGGACTCCATGAACCAGTTCACCTCTATTTTCTGCCTCACGGTGATGTCCATAGATCGGTACCTGGCAGTGGTTCACCCGATCCGCAGCACCAAGTGGCGTCACCCTCGCGTGGCCAAGGTGGTGAGCGCAGCTGTGTGGGCTGTGTCCTTTGTGGTGGTCCTGCCAGTGGTCATCTTCTCGGATGTCCAGGTAGAAGCATCTGGTACAAGTCAGACATTGATAAAAACTCACAAAATATCCATACAAGTCGACTTAAATAGTTTACACTACCATCCATGCCCACAGAAAAACATCTATCTCAGTCTTTCAGTGACAAACAGTTAAATACCAGATTGATCAAACAGCCCACACAACACATGCCTTTGCACTGTTTTCTATTTATATTAATAGCTACATAAAAGCGGATCCATTCCAATGAGCATACCAGCATGAATTATTTATTAATCAATCCCATTTGCTCATGAGGTCAGCCTGTGAATCACAGAACTGAATACAGGAAATATCTACAAACTCTATAAACAAAGTGTGCATTATACTGTAAGAATAATAATAATAAAAAGGCTCCTTGTATGTTTAACCAAGCAAATAGAGGACATCCTTCCACTGGATAATTATCACAATGATAAATGTTTCAGCTGCAACAGGTTATTTAACCTTAACTAATGAGTGGCTTTTCAGTTGTTAAATATCCATCAGTTTGATGGAAAGAATAAAGATTGGGCCGTGTTTCAATGGAAAAAGGTTGTGTGGTCTAATGAGTCCAGAATGACCCTGTTGAGGGGGATGAAGTGATTACCTATCATGCCTAGTGTCTACAGGACAAGTCTGTAAAGGCAGTGTTATGATCTGGGGTTGATTCACTTCATCAGGTCCGGGTTCAGCAACATTATGTGTCCAAAAAATGTTTGAGATAAATGTTGTATCATTGCACAAACTGTATTGTACTGTATTGGAATGCATATAGTTATAGAAAGCAGCTTAATCTTTTCAGATTCAGAAAACTGTATTTATCCCATAAGGGCAATTCATTTGCAGCTTACCACAGACATCAGTCAGCATTCAAAGGGCAATATGTCAAACATGAATCAGTGTACAAATTCAAGATAGGCCACTGGAGGACAATGAGAAATAAATATATTAAATTATCAACAATAAATAAATAATAAGTACTGATGCAGGCTAAAAGACCCTGTTAGTTCTGCTAACATTTGCTAAAATTTGTTGGTCCATGAGTCAAACATTGCTGCCACTAAATATTACTATACACAAACATAAACCCATCAAACAACATAAAATGCATGACACTACTAGTGGCTGAAATCTCCACAGGATACCTGTCACCATATTTGTACTGGACTCTCACTCTTACACTCCTCCATGCAGAATATTTATATTTACATAACTTTTCCAGTAGCAGCTGGAATATGCACTCACCCATGCTACTCAATAACAACCCTACTGTGCAGCTGCACAGACTAATGCTGTTACTCCAAGCAGTCCAACACTCTGAAAGACCTAAAGAACCACCTGCAACCTAAAGTGGCTACTGATATAAAATGTTTAATAACTGTTGAATCACTAATCATACCAATACATTGAAATAATTCAGGTAAAATGCACTTTCTCAGCTTTTCATCATTGTCAGATATGACCCATTTAGACGTTCAGAGGCTGCATATTGAACATGGAAACACTATCATCTTTTTTCATTCATTCATTATCTGAACCCACTTACTATCATCTTCCGCAACACTAATTCACCAGTAAAACCCATGAAGATTGGTAAATGAGAGTGGTTGTCTAGGCTGGTTTTCACATGAAGTTACCGTTATATTTTGCTGAAAAAAAAAAAGGAACTTTTGCTTCAGTTTTCTGTACTTTTATATAGTAACTTTTGAATTTACTCTGAACTTTTATGAACATCTACATGATCAGTAAATTAAATAAGGAAATGTAGAGGATAATGTAATAATAAATGAAGGTTAGATGTAGAGAAAAATTCATTTGAAAGTTGTGTCAAAAGTAGTTTATAGATTTTTGTAAAGTTTTTGCAATTTCATGAAAAACCTGCTTGAGTGTTCTGGAGTTAACTTCTCTGGAGTTTATGTGTAGAACCATACAAGCCTGTGAATACGAGCTGAACACAAAAGTAGCAAAATAGAATTAAACCTTCAAAGTGAGATAACACAAAAAGCAAGATGGAAAAAATGCAGAAGGAATGTATTCAGAATGAAAGTTTCTATAATGCAAGCCATGTTGAAGGCCGCTGGTTTGATAACAATGAGGTGACACGACAAAGAGGTCTTCAGGTGCAGATAAGTTACCTTCTGCTCCGTGTTTCAAGTACAGATTGTACTGTCCAAAGAAAACTCACATTTCCCCACAGACACATCTACTATACTCCTCTGTAGACCCAGGGGCACAGAGTTTATTTACTGAATTTACTCATCATCTCAATGAGCAGACAGTGACTTAATTTTAATGTTTTTTGTCACTTACATTAATTAGTGGTATCTTTTACTCCCTTCAGGACACATTTAATTCCTGCAACATGATATGGCCAGAGCCAAAGGACGTGTGGTCCACAGCCTTCATTCTCTACACAGCTACAGTGGGCTTCTTTGGACCGCTGCTCATCATCTGCCTCTGCTACCTGCTCATCGTAATCAAGGTATGTGCATGAGGGTGATTGGCAAAGCTTGTATATAAATTTATTCTCTTATAAAGATCAGCATATTAATCTAATTTCCATCTTGATTGCTAACTTCCGTCTCTCATTCATCACTGTCTTCATTATTAAATATCTTCATCCAGGTGAAGTCTTCAGGTGCCAGGGCCGGCTTCACCAAGCGCCGTCGCTCAGAGCGCAAAGTGACAAGGATGGTGGTGGTGATTGTGGTGGTGTTTGTTCTCTGCTGGCTGCCTTTCTTCATTATCAACATGGTTAACCTGGTGGTCATCATCCCTGAGTCCAGCGTCACTGCAGGAATTTACTTCTTTGCCGTCATCCTGTCCTACGCCAACTCTTGTGCCAACCCCATCCTCTACGGCTTTCTGTCGGACAACTTTAAACAAAGCTTCAGAAAAGTAGGAATTCTGCATAAAAAGAAGTGTATATATTATATTAAGGTGATTGGGAAAAGCATGTTTATGAGATGCTTAACATTATTACACATAAACATGGCCATGTAAGAGTGCAGAGGGTGACATGCATGTATCCACAGATTAAATCACTCACTGAATGATAACCTTTAAACTTAAATACAATACATTAATTAAGATAAGATAAGATAAGATAAGATAAGATATACTTTATTGATCTCCCAAGGGGGAAATTCAAGTGTACAGCAGCACAAGACAATAGGCATTAAATATAATAGAACATTTTGAAAAAAGGATGAAAAATACAGACAAATTTGTTAAAAAGGTATAGATTAATTGAGAGTATGACTTACTATAAGATGTGGTGAACACAACTTGGAATATCAACAGACAAACAGCGGTAAATCAATAGCTTAAACACACTGACGTACAAAAGATCACAAGGTCCATCTCATCCAAAAGCAAGAGTGAGGTCCATTGCAAATCTCCAAAAAAAAAAAAAAAAAAAAAAAAAAATCCTTTAGCTGAATTATTTATACATATTGATGGAATTATTGGTTCAGAAGTTATAAAACACTTTCAGTCAACTGAGGCTTTTTGCTGTTTAGGTCGCTGATAGTTAAATTGACAAACACATGTGTAAATGGTGGCACAATTTAAGGAGAATTAAAAAATTATTGGTTTCTTGCCTCTGGACACCTCCCATATTTCCTATAAAGTTGTGTCCCATTGGAAACATGTGAAAGGACAGGGACTCACTTCATTAATCCAGACAATTCAATGCATCTACAGCTAAAAAAAAAAATTCTAGCATTCACAAAACATGAGTAAAAGGAATAGTTGATGAATTGGTTTGTAATTAGATCCTTAAATTCTTCTGATTTCTGAAACTCTTATTAATCTGGTGTTAGTCTATTTTGTCACCTGCTCTTTGCCTTAATGCTGCAGGACATCTGATAACTCTCAGTTTGATGTCATAGCACTATGAATTGTGGGTAATTTGCTCAGGGAACCTTCTTACTTATGGGACTGGTTTTTGGACAGTGACCTTATAGGGCTGAAAACATTTACGACTGAGCTGTCAGACTTGGCCCTGACTCCTGTGTCTACTTATTATTCCAGGAGGGTGCATCTCAGTCAGTGATCATGCAACCTTATCCATCATGTAAAGCTTTCAGCAAAGTGAAGTAATTGATTATATGTTAAAATCTATAAGTGACGTCATGACATTAGCCAAAATAGCATGTCATTTAAGCAAAGCCGTGGCGTGGAGATTAGAGGCCAAAAGCATTTACTACTTTTGAAATAAATGCACACACACACACACACACCCACACACACACCCACACACACACACACACACACACACACACACACACACACACACACACACACACACACACACACATAGACACACACACACACACAAAACCGCTGTTCAGAGCTGGTATTACCATATGTTTTTCAAAATCCTGCCCCATGTGGTCTTTAAGTGCATCTGTTCACACTCTGCATTACAATGTGTCTCTAAATGCACCCTGGGTGATTGCTTCCAATCTCCTTCATTCTGTATGCAAGTACAGCCACTCCTCTATTGCCAAAACATGGTACAGTGTTTCATTTCAGTTTCTTCGTATTCTGCACACTCACCACTGAATGACATTTGCATAGCTGTTGTAAGGTGGAATGTTTTCTTGTTTACCACTCCATGCATGAAATGATGTGATTCAGTCAAAACACCTTCAATTTTGATATGAAACCTTTGATCACTTACTGTGTTTTATAGGGGTGTAAAAAAATATCGATTCTGCAATATATCGCGCTATTTCGTTTCACAGTACTGTATCGATATTAAAAAGTACTGTATCGATATTTTTAGGTATTTATTCAAATGCAGATATTGTGGAGGTTCATTTTTGTTTTTTGTTTTTCTATGTTGTTTATATTTTATTCATTATTATTTGACACTCTTTTATTAAATAATGTTAATTCCTTTGTTGGGATTGCACAAAAATAATGTTCTGATGTTAGTTCTGAACTAATAGAATATGAATGTTTGAAGAGGATCTTAAACTGTAATGTCTGTAAAACAGAATTTAAGTTTGACCAGAGGAAAATTTGGGGGTATAGCATTAGATCCTGTTCTGATCAATAAAAATGTGTTCAGTATTTGTCCATATTTCTGGTTTAATTCAATTCTTCAAGGAAATAATCATTAAAAAAAAAAAGAAAGAAACTAAAAATTGCCTTTTTAACAGTGTCATGATATATCGTGATATATCATATCATGATCCTAGTATTGTGATTTGTATCGTATCACCAGATTCTTCCCAATACACGCCCCTATTGTTTTATCATTTTCTGCTTTGACCACTTACTGTGTTCTTTTCTTTTGGATGACACACACTTCAGTGATGATTGAGTCTTTAGGTGCTTAAAATAGATTTAGGAATTTGTAGCACTTTACAGATCAGTAATAACTGGGCAATAATTTGAAAATAATAATGTAATAATATGGTAATGATCATGTAATTAGCAATAGTTGTAATGTAATAACCAATTTTTTACAGTGAAAACACTTAAAACAAATTTCTATTTTATAAAAGACAGATGAATTTAAAAATTATAAAATGGTAATTACCATTTCTACTTCTTACACATTATCACCTCTTTTTGACTAAAGTATTACACCACTAATACCATGTTAGGTCTGAGCTGTAGTGTCAAAAACTACTTGAATTTCTATCATATTATGCAAACTGTAAATGCCATCTTTCCTCACAGAGGAAAAATATGTGGAGCGTCATTCAAGTGCTCTCCTGCAGCACGACACATAACAAGCACTCATACATGTCTTTGTGGGCTTTTGTAAGCTTCAGACGTCCTACAAGCACTTGAATATGACTCCACTGATGCACTGGTATTAACTCATGCAGCAGTGGAGGCAATCTGATGACTGGAAAGTGGATATGCATCCCAGACCTCCTCTGAATGCATCATGAGTGATCGGATCAGAATGCTTCTTCATTGCATCCTGAGTCTGTTCACACCTCGCATCAGACCTGTCACCGTTTGATGCTCTGGACACATGTTAATGTCAGCTCTGGATGGGACTGAAGACACACATTGGCTTTGGCATTTATTTTTTGCTGTCTCTTCTGTAGCAAACCAATTGTCCATCTTGTTATTATCAGACAGATAAAGCCACTGCATGTATAACAGCATATTCCTAACATCAGTCCATGAACTGGATTATTAACAATTATTCTTCTCTTTAACTTTAGACTTAGTGTGCAGAACCAAACATGACAGTATTATGATTTTGCTTGAAAAAAAAAAAAAAAAAAGATATTAGTTCCTTTAACACGTAAAGACCTCAAACTATTTTTGAATCAACTTCCAAATCAATTTACATTTAACCTTTCCCAACTGACTTATCACCATTCATTATAATATGATCCTCTGCATTTTTCATTTTTCAGTGAAAATTAGGTGTT